>NW_026062647.1:32500-40000 GCF_023897955.1 Schistocerca gregaria | reverse complement strand
CGATCGATTTGCACGTCAGAATCGCTACGGACCTCCATCAGGGTTTCCCCTGACTTCGTCCTGGCCAGGCATAGTTCACCATCTTTCGGGTCCCAACGTGTACGCTCTAGGTGCGCCTCACCTCGCAATGAGGACGAGACGCCCCGGGAGTGCGGAGGCCGCCGCCCCGTGAAGGGCGGGGAAGCCCCATCCTCCCTCGGCCCGCGCAAGGCGAGACCTTCACTTTCATTACGCCTTTAGGTTTCGTACAGCCCAATGACTCGCGCACATGTTAGACTCCTTGGTCCGTGTTTCAAGACGGGTCGTGAAATTGTCCAAAGCTGAAGCGCCGCTGACGGGAGCGATTATTCCGCCCGAGAGCATCCCGAGCCAACAGCGGCGCGGGTCCGGGGCCGGGCCAGGTAGGTCCGTCATCCGGGAAGAACCGCGCGCGCTTGCCGGGAGCCCGAGCGCCCAAAGGGGCGAATCGACTCCTCCAGATATACCGCCGAGCAGCCAGCCAGGACACCGGGGCTCTGCCCAACAGACGCGAACCGAGGCCCGCGGAAGGACAGGCTGCGCACCCGGGCCGTAGGCCGGCACCCAGCGGGTCGCGACGTCCTACTAGGGGAGAAGTGCGGCCCACCGCACACCGGAACGGCCCCACCCCGCGGCGAGTGGAAAGGCAACCGGACACGACCCCGCCGCGGATTGCTCCGCGCGGGCGGCCGGCCCCATCTGCCGAGGGCGGGGGCCAGTGGCCGGATGGGCGTGAATCTCACCCGTTCGACCTTTCGGACTTCTCACGTTTACCCCAGAACGGTTTCACGTACTTTTGAACTCTCTCTTCAAAGTTCTTTTCAACTTTCCCTCACGGTACTTGTTCGCTATCGGTCTCGTGGTCATATTTAGTCTCAGATGGAGTTTACCACCCACTTGGAGCTGCACTCTCAAGCAACCCGACTCGAAGGAGAGGTCCCGCCGACGCTCGCACCGGCCGCTACGGGCCTGGCACCCTCTACGGGCCGTGGCCTCATTCAAGTTGGACTTGGGCTCGGCGCGAGGCGTCGGGGTAGTGGACCCTCCCAAACACCACATGCCACGACAGGCGGCAGCCTGCGGGGTTCGGTGCTGGACTCTTCCCTGTTCGCTCGCCGCTACTGGGGGAATCCTTGTTAGTTTCTTTTCCTCCGCTTAGTAATATGCTTAAATTCAGCGGGTAGTCTCGCCTGCTCTGAGGTCGTTGTACGAGGTGTCGCACGCCACACCGCCAGCCGGCTGTGCACGCTACCGAGAAAGTACCGGTATGCGAACCGCCAGGCGACGGGCGCGCATCGCACGTTTAAGGAGACGCGGCCGGCCACACAGGCGACCACGACACTCCCACGTCTCCGAAGCGGGACAAACGCCGCGCGCTTCAGTATACGTAGCCGACCCTCAGCCAGACGTGGCCCGGGAACGGAATCCATGGACCGCAATGTGCGTTCGAAACGTCGATGTTCATGTGTCCTGCAGTTCACATGTCGACGCGCAATTTGCTGCGTTCTTCATCGACCCACGAGCCGAGTGATCCACCGTCCTGGGTGATCTTTTCCTTTTCAGTCTCCCACTGTCTCTTTCAAGACAGTAGCATTTGCGGGACTGAGGCGTCTGACGGCCCCTGTTCCACTATTTTTTTTGTGTCCAACGGCCTCACAGCCGATGGGCGTCGTACGGCTCCACACCGGAGCGGACAGGCACTCGGGCGAACGTCATTCAAAACCGGCGCCAGGCGCCAGGTACCGCAGGCCAGCCGCTCCAGAGCTTCAGCGCTCGTACCACACAACAACAACACTTCCGCTAGTTTTGAGAGGCACGCGTGGTTCCGCACGCGGCGCACGGCCACTGCCGTACAGGTAGCGTGTTGCGCGACACGACACGCACATCGAAAGACATGCAGTCTAGTCGGTAATGATCCTTCCGCAGGTTCACCTACGGAAACCTTGTTACGACTTTTACTTCCTCTAAATGATCAAGTTTGGTCATCTTTCCGGTAGCATCGGCAACGACAGAGTCGATGCCGCGTACCAGTCCGAAGACCTCACTAAATCATTCAATCGGTAGTAGCGACGGGCGGTGTGTACAAAGGGCAGGGACGTAATCAACGCGAGCTTATGACTCGCGCTTACTGGGAATTCCTCGTTCATGGGGAACAATTGCAAGCCCCAATCCCTAGCACGAAGGAGGTTCAGCGGGTTACCCCGACCTTTCGGCCTAGGAAGACACGCTGATTCCTTCAGTGTAGCGCGCGTGCGGCCCAGAACATCTAAGGGCATCACAGACCTGTTATTGCTCAATCTCGTGCGGCTAGAAGCCGCCTGTCCCTCTAAGAAGAAAAGTAATCGCTGACAGCACGAAGGATGTCACGCGACTAGTTAGCAGGCTAGAGTCTCGTTCGTTATCGGAATTAACCAGACAAATCGCTCCACCAACTAAGAACGGCCATGCACCACCACCCACCGAATCAAGAAAGAGCTATCAATCTGTCAATCCTTCCGGTGTCCGGGCCTGGTGAGGTTTCCCGTGTTGAGTCAAATTAAGCCGCAGGCTCCACTCCTGGTGGTGCCCTTCCGTCAATTCCTTTAAGTTTCAGCTTTGCAACCATACTTCCCCCGGAACCCAAAAGCTTTGGTTTCCCGGAGGCTGCCCGCCGAGTCATCGGAGGAACTGCGGCGGATCGCTGGCTGGCATCGTTTATGGTTAGAACTAGGGCGGTATCTGATCGCCTTCGAACCTCTAACTTTCGTTCTTGATTAATGAAAACATACTTGGCAAATGCTTTCGCTTCTGTTCGTCTTGCGACGATCCAAGAATTTCACCTCTAACGTCGCAATACGAATGCCCCCGCCTGTCCCTATTAATCATTACCTCGGGTTCCGAAAACCAACAAAATAGAACCGAGGTCCTATTCCATTATTCCATGCACACAGTATTCAGGCGGGCTTGCCTGCTTTAAGCACTCTAATTTGTTCAAAGTAAACGTGCCGGCCCACCGAGACACTCAACAAAGAGCACCCTGGTAGGATTTAAACGGGGTCCGCCTCGGGACGCGAAAGCACCCCTTCGGCTCGCCCCACCGGCAGGACGTCCCACGATACATGCCAGTTAAACACCGACGGGCGGTGAACCAACAGCGTGGGACACAAATCCAACTACGAGCTTTTTAACCGCAACAACTTTAATATACGCTATTGGAGCTGGAATTACCGCGGCTGCTGGCACCAGACTTGCCCTCCAATAGATACTCGTTAAAGGATTTAAAGTGTACTCATTCCGATTACGGGGCCTCGGATGAGTCCCGTATCGTTATTTTTCGTCACTACCTCCCCGTGCCGGGAGTGGGTAATTTGCGCGCCTGCTGCCTTCCTTGGATGTGGTAGCCGTTTCTCAGGCTCCCTCTCCGGAATCGAACCCTGATTCCCCGTTACCCGTTACAACCATGGTAGGCGCAGAACCTACCATCGACAGTTGATAAGGCAGACATTTGAAAGATGCGTCGCCGGTACGAGGACCGTGCGATCAGCCCAAAGTTATTCAGAGTCACCAAGGCAAACGGACCAGACAAGCCAATCCGATTGGTTTTGATCTAATAAAAGCGTCCCTTCCATCTCTGGTCGGGACTCTGTTTGCATGTATTAGCTCTAGAATTACCACAGTTATCCAAGTAACGTGGGTACGATCTAAGGAACCATAACTGATTTAATGAGCCATTCGCGGTTTCACCTTAATGCGGCTTGTACTGAGACATGCATGGCTTAATCTTTGAGACAAGCATATGACTACTGGCAGGATCAACCAGGGAGCTGCGTCAACTAGAGCTGAGCAGCCGGCCGCCCGGGAGTGTGTCCCGGGGGCCCGCGCGAACACGCAAGCGTCCGCTCAATTATTCTGCAAACAGGAGGAGGCCGAGCTCCCCTGCACGATACACCTCGAAACCCTCTCAGGTCCCGGCGGCGCGCAGCGCCGTCCTAGGTACTTGGTCGGTTTCGAGAGAGGCGCAATCGCCCGGAGTTAGGCGAGTAGACGGTTTTAGTGCGAACACCCTTGCTCCCAACTGAGCTTGCCGCTGCCGACAGAGGCCCGGGAGCGTGCTGTCGTGGCATTGCCGGCGGGAGACAACACGCGCCACCTATGGTGACCGGCAGCTCCAACGCCAGCGCCACACAAGGGCAAAGCCCCACTTGGGTGCAGAAGCGAACTCTCCCAGCACAGCGCACGCGCCAACACGTCCGCACAACTGCGATACAAACCACCTGCGAGAACCGCTGGGGCGACCGAGCAGCAGACGGCGTCGCGGCGCCGAGTGCCAGGCGGCGGCGCATCCTCAACGCACACAGTCCTCAATCAGACCAGCACACTGCAGATGTCCACCGCGCTTCGCACCGGGCTCGGCTGAACCAACTTTGGCCGCCAGGCGCCGCGTGCAGGGTGCGCCGCAGCGTAGCTGCGCCGCCTGCCGGGCCCGTCGGCTGGCGCTCCTGCCACTCGGCGCCCCCCACCAGCCGCCTGTTGCGCGTGCGCCCACGCAGCGCGCGGCCAACACGCCGGGCGGCCCCCCTTCACCGGCCGGGAACAGTCCCACCAAGCCACCGCCGCGTATCGCTTCATACCCACATGGGCCTAGTCACGCGTGTGGATGTGGCGGGTACCGCTGAAACAACCGGTTAATAGCTGTACCGATCGTCGCCATCACAGATTCACCTCCAGCGTGAACAACCGCTCAACAACGGATTTCCAGTTCATTTGCGTATCTTGGGCAGTAAACGTAGATGTCCACCTACATTTGCGAATTCAACAATTCTTGCATGCCAGGATGTCATGTGTCACGACACGCTACATCAGACCACATACACACTGCGACATGTGCAGAAGAGAACACGTGGAAGGTGGCCCGCGCACGTATGCGATGTACCTTCCGCGATCCACTGTCAACCGGCATCTGCGGCATGTCCCAGATATGGAACGCGGTCCACCAGGGTAGCACTTTGTGTGAGGCAATACGACAAAGTCGGAATACACGCGTCACTACATCAGACGGCTCACGCTGACCTGACCTGACCTGACTCACCGCACCACCACCCCCAGCGACCCAGGGTGACATACAATGCGTTCGTACGTTCCTCCCACACGCCTCTACGGCGTACCACAGTGCAACCTAGCTGTTATTGGGAGACGAGACAAGTAGCATCAAGCACAACATATGGAAATTGAGATTCGACACCGTTGGGCACAGCCAGCGTACGGTCACACGTATCACACTACTTCACTCTGTACGTAACGACCGATGATCGGTACAGCGTGTGGGTTACGCGTACGACATCAGCGGACAATGGACACAGACCATACCACGACGTACACTGAGGGCGTCGACATCTGAATGCAACTGAACAGCTGCGAGGCTCATTTAACACTCAAACGCCAGACCGACCAGCTTGAGAGGACAGAGACACAAAGAGGGGGACAGAGGGGGACAGAGGGGGGGGAGGGGGGGGGTTGGCGATATAGTCCTATTGCAGTACAATTGACAGTGGATAGCAGGAATATGTGGAAAGTAAGCAACACTCGCAAGACATCTACATGAGGATAACAACGACACCAGAGATTCCGAGCAGTGAACTATGTTAGGCAAAGGGACAACGTGGGTTAGGTTAAGGGACAACGTGGGTTAGGTTAAGGGACAACGTGGGTTAGGTTAAGGGACAACGTGGGTTAGGTTAAGGGACAACGTGGGTTAGGTTAAGGGACAACGTGGGTTAGGTTAAGGGACAACGTGGGTTAGGTTAAGGGACAACGTGGGTTAGGTTAAGGGACAACGTGGGTTAGGTTAAGGGACAACGTGGGTTAGGTTAAGGGACAACGTGGGTTAGGTTAAGGGACAACGTGGGTTAGGTTAAGGGACAACGTGGGTTAGGTTAAGGGACAACGTGGGTTAGGTTAAGGGACAACGTGGGTTAGGTTAAGGGACAACGTGGGTTAGGTTAAGGGACAACGTGGGTTAGGTTAAGGGACAACGTGGGTTAGGTTAAGGGACAACGTGGGTTAGGTTAAGGGACAACGTGGGTTAGGTTAAGGGACAACGTGGGTTAGGTTAAGGGACAACGTGGGTTAGGTTAAGGGACAACGTGGGTTAGGTTAAGGGACAACGTCGGTTAGGTTAAGGGACAACGTCGGTTAGGTTAAGGGACAACGTCGGTTAGGTTAAGGGACAACGTCGGTTAGGTTAAGGGACAACGTGGGTTAGGTTAAGGGACAACGTGGGTTAGGTTAAGGGACAACTTGAGTTAGGTTAAGGGACAACTTGAGTTAGGTTAAGGGACAAATTGAGTTAGGTTAAGGGACAAATTGAGTTAGGTTAAGGGACAAATTGAGTTAGGTTAAGGGACAAATTGAGTTAGGTTAAGGGACAACTTGAGTTAGGTTAAGGGACAAATTGAGTTAGGTTAAGGGACAAATTGAGTTAGGTTAAGGGACAAATTGAGTTAGGTTAAGGGACAACTTGAGTTAGGTTAAGGGACAACTTGAGTTAGGTTAAGGGACAACTTGAGTTAGGTTAAGGGACAACTTGAGTTAGGTTAAGGGACAACTTGAGTTAGGTTAAGGGACAACTTGAGTTAGGTTAAGGGACAACTTGAGTTAGGTTAAGGGACAACTTGAGTTAGGTTAAGGGACAACTTGAGTTAGGTTAAGGGACAACTTGAGTTAGGTTAAGGGACAACTTGAGTTAGGTTAAGGGACAACTTGAGTTAGGTTAAGGGACAACTTGAGTTAGGTTAAGGGACAACTTGAGTTAGGTTAAGGGACAACTTGAGTTAGGTTAAGGGACAACTTGAGTTAGGTTAAGGGACAAATTGAGTTAGGTTAAGGGACAAATTGAGTTAGGTTAAGGGACAACTTGAGTTAGGTTAAGGGACAACTTGAGTTAGGTTAAGGGACAAATTGAGTTAGGTTAAGGGACAACTTGAGTTAGGTTAAGGGACAACTTGAGTTAGGTTAAGGGACAACTTGAGTTAGGTTAAGGGACAACTTGAGTTAGGTTAAGGGACAACTTGAGTTAGGTTAAGGGACAACTTGAGTTAGGTTAAGGGACAACTTGAGTTAGGTTAAGGGACAACTTGAGTTAGGTTAAGGGACAACTTGAGTTAGGTTAAGGGACAACTTGAGTTAGGTTAAGGGACAAATTGAGTTAGGTTAAGGGACAAATTGAGTTAGGTTAAGGGACAAATTGAGTTAGGTTAAGGGACAAATTGAGTTAGGTTAAGGGACAACTTGAGTTAGGTTAAGGGACAACGTGGGTTAGGTTAAGGGACAAATTGAGTTAGGTTAAGGGACAACTTGAGTTAGGTTAAGGGACAACTTGAGTTAGGTTAAGGGACAACTTGAGTTAGGTTAAGGGACAACTTGAGTTAGGTTAAGGGACAACTTGAGTTAGGTTAAGGGACAACTTGAGTTAGGTTAAGGGACAACTTGAGTTAGGTTAAGGGA
>NW_026062647.1:17500-22500 GCF_023897955.1 Schistocerca gregaria | reverse complement strand
GAGCTCCCCTGCACGATACACCTCGAAACCCTCTCAGGTCCCGGCGGCGCGCAGCGCCGTCCTAGGTACTTGGTCGGTTTCGAGAGAGGCGCAATCGCCCGGAGTTAGGCGAGTAGACGGTTTTAGTGCGAACACCCTTGCTCCCAACTGAGCTTGCCGCTGCCGACAGAGGCCCGGGAGCGTGCTGTCGTGGCATTGCCGGCGGGAGACAACACGCGCCACCTATGGTGACCGGCAGCTCCAACGCCAGCGCCACACAAGGGCAAAGCCCCACTTGGGTGCAGAAGCGAACTCTCCCAGCACAGCGCACGCGCCAACACGTCCGCACAACTGCGATACAAACCACCTGCGAGAACCGCTGGGGCGACCGAGCAGCAGACGGCGTCGCGGCGCCGAGTGCCAGGCGGCGGCGCATCCTCAACGCACACAGTCCTCAATCAGACCAGCACACTGCAGATGTCCACCGCGCTTCGCACCGGGCTCGGCTGAACCAACTTTGGCCGCCAGGCGCCGCGTGCAGGGTGCGCCGCAGCGTAGCTGCGCCGCCTGCCGGGCCCGTCGGCTGGCGCTCCTGCCACTCGGCGCCCCCCACCAGCCGCCTGTTGCGCGTGCGCCCACGCAGCGCGCGGCCAACACGCCGGGCGGCCCCCCTTCACCGGCCGGGAACAGTCCCACCAAGCCACCGCCGCGTATCGCTTCATACCCACATGGGCCTAGTCACGCGTGTGGATGTGGCGGGTACCGCTGAAACAACCGGTTAATAGCTGTACCGATCGTCGCCATCACAGATTCACCTCCAGCGTGAACAACCGCTCAACAACGGATTTCCAGTTCATTTGCGTATCTTGGGCAGTAAACGTAGATGTCCACCTACATTTGCGAATTCAACAATTCTTGCATGCCAGGATGTCATGTGTCACGACACGCTACATCAGACCACATACACACTGCGACATGTGCAGAAGAGAACACGTGGAAGGTGGCCCGCGCACGTATGCGATGTACCTTCCGCGATCCACTGTCAACCGGCATCTGCGGCATGTCCCAGATATGGAACGCGGTAACACGCGATCTAGTGTTGTGTGAGGCAATACGACAAAGTCGGAATACACGCGTCACTACATCAGACGGCTCACGCTGACCTGACCTGACCTGACTCACCGCACCACCACCCCCAGCGACCCAGGGTGACATACAATGCGTTCGTACGTTCCTCCCACACGCCTCTACGGCGTACCACAGTGCAACCTAGCTGTTATTGGGAGACGAGACAAGTAGCATCAAGCACAACATATGGAAATTGAGATTCGACACCGTTGGGCACAGCCAGCGTACGGTCACACGTATCACACTACTTCACTCTGTACGTAACGACCGATGATCGGTACAGCGTGTGGGTTACGCGTACGACATCAGCGGACAATGGACACAGACCATACCACGACGTACACTGAGGGCGTCGACATCTGAATGCAACTGAACAGCTGCGAGGCTCATTTAACACTCAAACGCCAGACCGACCAGCTTGAGAGGACAGAGACACAAAGAGGGGGACAGAGGGGGACAGAGGGGGGGGGAGGGGGGGGGGTCGGCGATATAGTCCTATTGCAGTACAATTGACAGTGGATAGCAGGAATATGTGGAAAGTAAGCAACACTCGCAAGACATCTACATGAGGATAACAACGACACCAGAGATTCCGAGCAGTGAACTATGTTAGGCAAAGGGACAACGTGGGTTAGGTTAAGGGACAACGTGGGTTAGGTTAAGGGACAACGTGGGTTAGGTTAAGGGACAACGTGGGTTAGGTTAAGGGACAACGTGGGTTAGGTTAAGGGACAACGTGGGTTAGGTTAAGGGACAACGTGGGTTAGGTTAAGGGACAACGTGGGTTAGGTTAAGGGACAACGTGGGTTAGGTTAAGGGACAACGTGGGTTAGGTTAAGGGACAACGTGGGTTAGGTTAAGGGACAACGTGGGTTAGGTTAAGGGACAACGTGGGGTTAGGTTAAGGGACAACGTGGGTTAGGTTAAGGGACAACGTGGGTTAGGTTAAGGGACAACGTGGGTTAGGTTAAGGGACAACGTGGGGTTAGGTTAAGGGACAACGTGGGTTAGGTTAAGGGACAACGTGGGTTAGGTTAAGGGACAACGTGGGTTAGGTTAAGGGACAACGTGGGTTAGGTTAAGGGACAACGTCGGTTAGGTTAAGGGACAACGTCGGTTAGGTTAAGGGACAACGTCGGTTAGGTTAAGGGACAACGTCGGTTAGGTTAAGGGACAACGTGGGGTTAGGTTAAGGGACAACGTGGGGTTAGGTTAAGGGACAACTTGAGTTAGGTTAAGGGACAACTTGAGTTAGGTTAAGGGACAAATTGAGTTAGGTTAAGGGACAAATTGAGTTAGGTTAAGGGACAAATGACGTTAGGTTAAGGGACAAATTGAGTTAGGTTAAGGGACAACTTGAGTTAGGTTAAGGGACAAATTGAGTTAGGTTAAGGGACAAATTGAGTTAGGTTAAGGGACAAATTGAGTTAGGTTAAGGGACAACTTGAGTTAGGTTAAGGGACAACTTGAGTTAGGTTAAGGGACAACTTGAGTTAGGTTAAGGGACAACTTGAGTTAGGTTAAGGGACAACTTGAGTTAGGTTAAGGGACAACTTGAGTTAGGTTAAGGGACAACTTGAGTTAGGTTAAGGGACAACTTGAGTTAGGTTAAGGGACAACTTGAGTTAGGTTAAGGGACAACTTGAGTTAGGTTAAGGGACAACTTGAGTTAGGTTAAGGGACAACTTGAGTTAGGTTAAGGGACAACTTGAGTTAGGTTAAGGGACAACTTGAGTTAGGTTAAAGGGACAACTTGAGTTAGGTTAAGGGACAACTTGAGTTAGGTTAAGGGACAAATTGAGTTAGGTTAAGGGACAAATTGAGTTAGGTTAAGGGACAACTTGAGTTAGGTTAAGGGACAACTTGAGTTAGGTTAAGGGACAAATTGAGTTAGGTTAAGGGACAACTTGAGTTAGGTTAAGGGACAACTTGAGTTAGGTTAAGGGACAACTTGAGTTAGGTTAAGGGACAACTTGAGTTAGGTTAAGGGACAACTTGAGTTAGGTTAAGGGGACAACTGAGTTAGGTTAAGGGACAACTTGAGTTAGGTTAAGGGACAACTTGAGTTAGGTTAAGGGACAACTTGAGTTAGGTTAAGGGACAAACTTGAGTTAGGTTAAGGGACAAATTGAGTTAGGTTAAGGGACAAATTGAGTTAGGTTAAGGGACAACTTGAGTTAGGTTAAGGGACAACGTGGGTTAGGTTAAGGACAAATTGAGTTAGGTTAAGGGACAACTTGAGTTAGGTTAAGGGACAACTTGAGTTAGGTTAAGGGACAACTTGAGTTAGGTTAAGGGACAACTTAGGTTAAGGGCCCTTGATTAGGTTAAGGGACAACTTGAGTTAGGTTAAGGGACAACTTGAGTTAGGTTAAGGGACAACTTGAGTTAGGTTACGGGACAACTTGAGTTAGGTTAAGGGACAACTTGAGTTAGGTTAAGGGACAACTTGAGTTAGGGTTAAGGGACAACTTGAGTTAGGTTAAGGGACAACTTGAGTTAGGTTAAGGACAACTTGAGTTAGGTTAAGGGACAACTTGAGTTAGGTTAAGGGACAAATTGAGTTAGGTTAAGGGACAAATTGAGTTAGGTTAAGGGACAAATTGAGTTAGGTTAAGGGACAAATTGAGTTAGGTTAAGGGACAAATTGAGTTAGGTTAAGGGACAAATTGAGTTAGGTTAAGGGACAAAATTGAGTTAGGTTAAGGGACAAATTGAGTTAGGTTAAGGGACAAATTGAGTTAGGTTAAGGGACAAAATTGAGTTAGGTTAAGGGGACAAATTGAGTTAGGTTAAGGGACAAATTGAGTTAGGTTAAGGGACAAATTGAGTTAGGTTAAGCGGATAATCTGGTACAGCCACAGTTAGGTTAAGCGATAATCTGGTACAGCCACAGTTAGGTTAAGCGATAATCTGGTACAGCCACAGTTAGGTTAAGCGATAATCAGGTACAGCCACAGTTAGGTTAAGCGATAATCTGGTACAGCCACAGTTAGGTTAAGCGATAATCTGGTACAGCCACAGTTAGGTTAAGCGATAAACTGGTACAGCCACAGTTAGGTTAAGCGATAAACTGGTACAGCCACAGTTAGGTTAAGCGATAAACTGGTACAGCCACAGTTAGGTTAAGCGATAAACTGGTACAGCCACAGTTAGGTTAAGCGATAAACTGGTACAGCCACAGTTAGGTTAAGCGATAAACTGGTTACAGCCACAGTTAGGTTAAGCGATAAACTGGTACAGCCACAGTTAGGTTAAGCGATAAACTGGTACAGCCACAGTTAGGTTAAGCGATAAACTGGTACAGCCACAGTTAGGTTAAGCGATAAACTGTACAGCCACAGTTAGGTTAAGCGATAAACTGGTACAGCCACAGTTAGGTTAAGCGATAAACTGGTACAGCCACAGTTAGTTAAGCGATAAACTGGTACAGCCACAGTTAGGTTAAGCGATAAACTGGTACAGCCACAGTTAGGTTAAGCGATAAACTGGTACAGCCACAGTTAGGTTAAGCGATAAACTTGGTACAGCCACAGTTAGGTTAAGCGATAAACTGGTACAGCCACAGTTAGGTTAAGCGATAAACTGGTACAGCCACAGTTAGGTTAAGCGATAAACTGGTACAGCCACAGTTAGGTTAAGCGATAAAGTTGGTTAAATTTGGTATTGTGTGGGGAAGGGGGCAGAGAGAGAGGGGGGGGGGGGTGGATAGTGGTGGCAGTACACGGATGCCTGAGTCACCGTCAGATACGTCACGTCGGTTCGATGCTTGTAGCAAGAGGCTGGCGGATGTGTGTCTCTCACTTCTGCAATTTTTCATGTGGTATAACACGAGGGCGGGGGATGATATTTGGTGCCCCTCTGTGTAGGATGTGTGTTGGTGGTGTTGATTT
>NW_026062647.1:5000-7500 GCF_023897955.1 Schistocerca gregaria | reverse complement strand
TAGTCCTATTGCAGTACAATTGACAGTGGATAGCAGGAATATGTGGAAAGTAAGCAACACTCGCAAGACATCTACATGAGGATAACAACGACACCAGAGATTCCGAGCAGTGAACTATGTTAGGCAAAGGGACAACGTGGGTTAGGTTAAGGGACAACGTGGGTTAGGTTAAGGGACAACGTGGGTTAGGTTAAGGGACAACGTGGGTTAGGTTAAGGGACAACGTGGGTTAGGTTAAGGGACAACGTGGGTTAGGTTAAGGGACAACGTGGGTTAGGTTAAGGGACAACGTGGGTTAGGTTAAGGGACAACGTGGGTTAGGTTAAGGGACAACGTGGGTTAGGTTAAGGGACAACGTGGGTTAGGTTAAGGGACAACGTGGGTTAGGTTAAGGGACAACGTGGGTTAGGTTAAGGGACAACGTGGGTTAGGTTAAGGGACAACGTGGGTTAGGTTAAGGGACAACGTGGGTTAGGTTAAGGGACAACGTGGGTTAGGTTAAGGGACAACGTGGGTTAGGTTAAGGGACAACGTGGGTTAGGTTAAGGGACAACGTGGGTTAGGTTAAGGGACAACGTGGGTTAGGTTAAGGGACAACGTGGGTTAGGTTAAGGGACAACGTGGGTTAGGTTAAGGGACAACGTGGGTTAGGTTAAGGGACAACGTCGGTTAGGTTAAGGGACAACGTCGGTTAGGTTAAGGGACAACGTCGGTTAGGTTAAGGGACAACGTCGGTTAGGTTAAGGGACAACGTGGGTTAGGTTAAGGGACAACGTGGGTTAGGTTAAGGGACAACTTGAGTTAGGTTAAGGGACAACTTGAGTTAGGTTAAGGGACAAATTGAGTTAGGTTAAGGGACAAATTGAGTTAGGTTAAGGGACAAATTGAGTTAGGTTAAGGGACAAATTGAGTTAGGTTAAGGGACAACTTGAGTTAGGTTAAGGGACAAATTGAGTTAGGTTAAGGGACAAATTGAGTTAGGTTAAGGGACAAATTGAGTTAGGTTAAGGGACAACTTGAGTTAGGTTAAGGGACAACTTGAGTTAGGTTAAGGGACAACTTGAGTTAGGTTAAGGGACAACTTGAGTTAGGTTAAGGGACAACTTGAGTTAGGTTAAGGGACAACTTGAGTTAGGTTAAGGGACAACTTGAGTTAGGTTAAGGGACAACTTGAGTTAGGTTAAGGGACAACTTGAGTTAGGTTAAGGGACAACTTGAGTTAGGTTAAGGGACAACTTGAGTTAGGTTAAGGGACAACTTGAGTTAGGTTAAGGGACAACTTGAGTTAGGTTAAGGGACAACTTGAGTTAGGTTAAGGGACAAATTGAGTTAGGTTAAGGGACAAATTGAGTTAGGTTAAGGGACAACTTGAGTTAGGTTAAGGGACAACTTGAGTTAGGTTAAGGGACAAATTGAGTTAGGTTAAGGGACAACTTGAGTTAGGTTAAGGGACAACTTGAGTTAGGTTAAGGGACAACTTGAGTTAGGTTAAGGGACAACTTGAGTTAGGTTAAGGGACAACTTGAGTTAGGTTAAGGGACAACTTGAGTTAGGTTAAGGGACAACTTGAGTTAGGTTAAGGGACAACTTGAGTTAGGTTAAGGGACAACTTGAGTTAGGTTAAGGGACAACTTGAGTTAGGTTAAGGGACAACTTGAGTTAGGTTAAGGGACAAATTGAGTTAGGTTAAGGGACAAATTGAGTTAGGTTAAGGGACAAATTGAGTTAGGTTAAGGGACAAATTGAGTTAGGTTAAGGGACAACTTGAGTTAGGTTAAGGGACAACGTGGGTTAGGTTAAGGGACAAATTGAGTTAGGTTAAGGGACAACTTGAGTTAGGTTAAGGGACAACTTGAGTTAGGTTAAGGGACAACTTGAGTTAGGTTAAGGGACAACTTGAGTTAGGTTAAGGGACAACTTGAGTTAGGTTAAGGGACAACTTGAGTTAGGTTAAGGGACAACTTGAGTTAGGTTAAGGGACAACTTGAGTTAGGTTAAGGGACAACTTGAGTTAGGTTAAGGGACAACTTGAGTTAGGTTAAGGGACAACTTGAGTTAGGTTAAGGGACAACTTGAGTTAGGTTAAGGGACAACTTGAGTTAGGTTAAGGGACAACTTGAGTTAGGTTAAGGGACAACTTGAGTTAGGTTAAGGGACAACTTGAGTTAGGTTAAGGGACAACTTGAGTTAGGTTAAGGGACAACTTGAGTTAGGTTAAGGGACAACTTGAGTTAGGTTAAGGGACAAATTGAGTTAGGTTAAGGGACAAATTGAGTTAGGTTAAGGGACAAATTGAGTTAGGTTAAGGGACAAATTGAGTTAGGTTAAGGGACAAATTGAGTTAGGTTAAGGGACAAATTGAGTTAGGTTAAGGGACAAATTGAGTTAGGTTAAGGGACAAATTGAGTTAGGTTAAGGGACAAATTGAGTTAGGTTAAGGGACAAATTGAGTTAGGTTAAGCGATAATCTGGTACAGCCACAGTTAGGTTAAGCGATAAT
>NW_026062646.1:0-39439 GCF_023897955.1 Schistocerca gregaria | reverse complement strand
ATACCGGATATATATTTTAATATGAAGAGTCTTGGTTTCTGGCACTGTGCAGCGTATTAAGTTATGGATGAGGTGTTACCTGTAGTACTTCGCTGGGCTATGGAAAATGGTTTCAGTTAACCTCTGAAGGAAATTAAATCAACGCGATATTCGACTTTAGTAGGGAAGAGGGCACACTATCTTCCACCGCAACGTTTCTTTCCTTATTGGAAGGTAAAACTGAGAGAAATATTCAAATTAATAAGAAATATTCTGCGCATGGTTATGAGTTTGCCACGGGAAAGACACTTTACAAATGCGATGCCATGATGGGCCTAGTAACCTTACGCATATCTACGCAAATTTAATTAAACCTTTCAGCATACTGAGTCGTTACTATGTCTGTAACATCGACGGCTTTAAGGTTTAAATTCTTTCCGTGTATTAGACCCTAGTTGTTATTGAGCACGATCGACAATAGCTGTTTGAAGGCTCGTTGACCGTAAAACACTACTGTGCATTCCATGTAAAAAGTAAACATTCGATCGGACTTCGTAAAAATAGATCTTCAGGTCCGACCTGTGGAGAATAATATGCGGCACGTCGCAATAAGCAATCGTTCGTTTCGCTTTCAAATAACTTGACCACAATTCCGTGATACATCTACCTGGAAAATATAAAATCATTAAAAAAATTCAATACGGTAATGCTAAAAGGTTCACTACAATAATTTCAGACCCCGATATTTATGAATCCTAACCTTATGTTCCATAAAAATATATAACATACGAATTTCGGCAACCTACCTTTTACTACATCGAATGTCAAAACACAAGTCAATCCTAAAAAGAGAAAGTCTCCGTTTCTTCCAAAAATCACTTGTTTCTTTCGAAAAATTAACGTAGGTTTGCTACAGAGGTTTCCTTTTTACGGTTTTCAATTTTTCATTAATATCTGTTAGTTAATCATTGACATTATATATCTTACTCGTGAGACAGGAGGTTTAACGATTTGAAATTTTCTGCGTGAAGGAGGGACTGAAACGACTTTTTTTTTTTTTTTTTTGTTTACGCTTCACTGACCTGAACTCTGCGTGTTTCCGTATAAGAGCACCTCACATCTAGGATTTGGCTGGAATTTTTAAAATGGAAATTAGGGGTGGTTACTTGACTAGAGTACACGCAGTTTCCTACGTTCACACAATCTTACAAGTTAACAAAAACTGATTATTCTCCACAAAACATTTGAGCATTTAATGACTCTTTCAGGACGTCTGGAAACATTTTGTCCTTAGTCTGGTCAGATATTTTGGTTTTTTAACCAGTTTGGCTGCGTATTGATGAAACCGGACTAAAAACACCAATCTCAATCTTCAGACTTCCTTATTTTCAATGTTTTTAATTACATGACTTTCAGTGCCTGATACACTTATGAAACTTGGGAAACGCCATGGAATAGATGCTCAGTTTGTAAAAAGGCGAAGAATAATTTTAGTATTTTTAGTTGCAAGATAAGTAGAATTAATTTTTGAGTAGGTTTCCTTGATGTTTTGGAATAGTACTTTGAAATTTACAGTTCATTTGAATTAAAGTGATGAATTTAAAAGTATTTTCTAGAACGACTTTTCTTTATGTTTCATTGTGATCGTATTATACAGTTTTGACTTCAGTTTGCGGATTAGATAACTTTGTTTTACAGAAGTGGGTTTAATAATGAATAAGAAAATAGGAATGCAGGTAAGCCAAAGTGAACATCATAGTGAACGTTTTACCATAGCCAAAATAGACGCGAAGCCCATGCTTACTACTGTAGTACAAGTTTATATGCCAACTAGCTCCGGGGATGATGATGATGATGATGAGATTGAAGAAATGTATGATGAGATGAAAGAAATTATTCAGGTAGCTAAAGAAGACGAAGATTTAATTGTGATGGGGACTGGTTTTTGCCAGTAGGCAAAGGAAGCGAAGAAAGAATAGATGGTGAATATGGAATGGGAGGAAGGAATGAAAGAGGAAGCTGGCTGGAAGAATTTTGCACACAGTATAACTTAATCATCGTTGACACTTGATTTAAGAATCACAAAAGAAGGGCATATACAAGGAGACATCGGAAGGTTTCATTTTAATTCTATAACAGTAAGACAGAGATCTAGGGGCCAAATATTAAATTGCAAGATTTTTCCAGGTGCAGATGTGCACTCGAGCATTTTATTGGTTATGAAATGCTGATTAAAACTGAAGAAATTGGAAGAAGACAGGAAATTAAGGTGATGGGACGTGAATAACATAAAGAAAATTAATAATTTTTTATTACTGATGTACAGATGATTAATTATTCAACACTCATACCAAAGATTAATTTGAAAAGGATTTAACACTGGGGGACAAAAGAAGATTTACGCTCTTCGTTTATTAGTTTTAGTAACAGTTACCATTCGTTGTTCTTATGTCCTGGTAATTAGACGTATAAACGAAGTGCTCGGTATTGTCAAGTGAAATTGTGGTAAATAATGAAAGCAACTTCTGAAACAATATGAGTTTCTCATTTACGATACCATGGATCCCAACTCCTGCAATTATTATTAATTTAATTTTGGATGGAGACTTTAGAAGCAGGTGACGATCTTCATGACGGCGCTGCTCAACTATGTAACTATAGAGGTACGTGAATGTGTTTATGCCTTTCCCTTCGTGCCCAATTTCAATATTTAGGTCATATTTGCCGCGACATTCAGAACATGCAGACTTTCTTTTCATTTAATTACGAAGTCCGATCATTTTCTTACTCAAGCGAATAGATGCATTTTAACCACAATTCTTCTTACGTACACCACGGGGAATGATGGTACCTAGAATATACGTGCCTCTATCCCGATCGTGCGTTCGCGTACAACTGAGTATGTACCAAAGTAACTATACTTATGACCCATTTCCTTTACAGTATTAATTCTTATTTTGAAGCACTCACTCGCGAAAGTTCGTGTCCTTTTGTTTTATGTAGTCAGTCCTTAATAACGTTACTTTTAATATTCAGTGGTTTAGTTTCCACAATTGACCTCTGCCTATGTCGCAACGGCGCTTCACGCGAGACATTTACTATGCGATGTTCGTACTAATTCTTATTTCAAAATTGCGACACCGGCTGACTACGTTTCTAGCAATTTAACAGGGCGATTACAATAAGTTAACAGAACCAGAGGTTGCTATAAGTCTCAGAGGCAGCATTAAGCAACGGTTGACTAGAACAGGGGAAAAGAACACAGCAGAAGACGAACGCGTAGCTTTAAGAGATGAAATAGTGACCAGGCAGCAGAGGATCAGATAGGTAAAGAGATAATGCCCAGTAGAAATCCTTGGATAACACGAGATACATTCAGTTTAATTGATGAAAGGAGAAAATATAATAACGCAGCGAATGGAGCAGGCGAAACGGAATACAAACGTTTAAAAAATCAAGTTAACAGGAAGTGCGAAATGGCGAAGCAAGACTGGCTAGAGGACAAATGTAAGGGTCAAGGGATCTAGAGCCAATCAGATAGGCCATTCCGGCGCGTCCTGCTGCTACTGGCTAACGCGAATGACGTCAGCAGGTATACTGTTCTACCGCGGTACTGATGCACATTATTAAGCATCGCTTGAATCTAAAATTATAATAAATGAACACCTCCATGTCACAGTAACACCCACCTTGAAAGACTTAAAATTAAGAGCTAGAACACACTGTAATTCAGGAAGATCACAAAGCAACTCACTAAAGATTTTACTTCATGGGGATTTTATAAGTACCCTGTTTTAGATTGTGTGTACATATGCCTTTTTCAAAAGAAGGTTCTTGGTCTTACGTAGAGAGAAACCATTTTGTGATGTATTTCGGTACTCTTTGAAGATATAGTAGAAATTATCTTTTGCATGAGTCCGTCACACTTAGCAATATGTCGCCCATGAAAACTGCAGAATATCACTTAAAACTCAATTAATTTATTGAACCGATCAATTGAAGGAGAAGAGAGCTTATACCAGTCATTAATGGTTATGTAGTCTGAATCCGGAAGAAGTTTCTTTGAGAGTGACCCCAAGAAACTATCAATGTAAGGTTGAATGTGGCCTGGTCTGAAACATTGTCAAA
This sequence comes from Schistocerca gregaria, assembly GCF_023897955.1. NCBI lineage: Eukaryota > Metazoa > Arthropoda > Insecta > Orthoptera > Acrididae > Schistocerca > Schistocerca gregaria. Next base: position 35,332 of record NW_026062646.1, on the reverse strand, counting down.
TTTGTTGTTTATTGCAGGAAAAAACTGACGATTGACTCTAAATAACTAATAGTATGAAGTCATCCAGATGAGTACTAAATGAAATCCTCTAGATTTGCATGATTTATCGTGTAACGGGAATTTAAAGGATGTAAATTCAAGTAAATACTTAGGGACTACCATTACGAATGACTTAAATTGGAACGATCACATAGGTAATGTTGTTGGGAAAGCAAACCAAAGACTGCAATTTATTGATACAACTCTTAGAAAACTCAACAGGTCTATTAAAGAGGCTTACTTTACGCTTATCCGCCCTCTTCTGGAGTATTGCTGTGTAGCTTGCGATCCGCTTCAGACAGGATTGACGGAGGACTTTGACAAAAGTTTGAAGAAAGGCAGTTCGTTTTGTATTATCTTAAAATAGGAGAGAGAGTGCCTTGGATATGATACGTGAACTGGAATGGCTATCATTAAAACAAAGGCTTGTTTCGTTGCAATAGAATCTTCTCGTGAAATTTCCAACACTAACTTTATCCATCGAACTGGAAAATATTTTTCTCGGCGCCCATCTACATAGGGAGAAATGAGCAGCGTAATAAAATAACAGAAATAAGAGTTCGCAGGGAAGTATTTACGAGCTCGATTCTCCCGCGATCTGTTTCAGAGTGGAATAATAGAGGAATAGCTTGAAGGTGATAGGATGAACCGTCGGTCACTTAATTACGAAATGCAGTGTATTGACGTAGATGTAACATAAGCACGTCCCTCTACTTCAACGTACTTCGAATACTTAGCTTGCAGGCCCTTCTTACTTCTTTCAAAAATGGCTCTAAGCACTATGGGACTTAAAGTAGTTCTAAGTCTAGGGGACTGATGACCTCAGGTGTTAACCTAACTAACCTAAGGACATCACACACATCCATGACCGAAGCAGGATTCAAACCTGCTACCGTAGCAGCAGTGTGGTTCCGGACTGAAACGCCTAGAACCGCTCGGCCAGAACGGCTGGCCCTTAACTCTTGTGTAGAAAGGTGTTCAGTATACTGCTGCATCCATTATCAATAAGCCACCAAAAGAATTCAAAAATGTTAGCAGTAATCCACACGCGTTCAAATCGAAACTGAAGAGTTTCCTTATAGGTCACTTCTTCTATTCTGTCGAGGAGTTCCTTGCAAAATTAAGCTGCTTCTTGTGTTATATTGTTCCAACTGTTTACTAAATTTATGGTTTGTCGATTCAAAAACATTTTATTTTATCAGTATTATTTTTGTGTTGTAGTTTCAGGTACTGTTCCATTACCTTGAAGATTTGTTCCTGAATTTGGTCCTATGAAACTAGTCGCGTAAATGACAATAAATGAAATAAGAATCGAGCTACATGAAGGAGAGGCAGTGGTTGTGAAGGGAGTAACATACGGATATAGAATATTCCCGATGTTATAAAATCCGTACATTGAACAAGCACTAAATGAAATCAAAGAAAAATTTGGAGTAGGAATTAAAGTTCAGGGAGAAGAAATAAAAACTTCGAGATTTGCCAGTGACATTGCTATTCTATCAGAGACAGCAAAGGAATTGAAAGAGCAGTTGAATGTAAAGAACAGTGTCTTGAAATGGGGTTATAAAACGTACATCAAGAAAAGCAAAACATGGATAATGGGATGTAGTCGAATTAAATCATGCGATGCTAAGGGAATTAGAAAACGAGACATTCGAAGTCATAGGTAAGTTTTGTTGTTTATACAGCAAGAAACTGATGATGGTGGAAGTAAAGGGGATATACACTGAGAAGGCAGAACATTATGGCCACCTACTTATTCGCCGGTATGTCCACTTTTGGCACTGATAACAGTGGTGACACATGGTAAGGAAGCAATGAGGCCTTGGTAAGTCGCTGGAGGGATATGGTACCATATCTGCACACACAGGTCACCCAATTCCCGTAAATATTGGGGAGAGGGCAATAAGCTCTGGCACCACGTTCAATGACTTCTCAGATTTTTTCGATCGTGTTCAGATCTGGCGAGTGAGAAGGTGGGGGGGGGGGGGGGGGGGCTGCACATGAACTGGAACTCGCCGCTGTGTTCCTCGAACCACTCCACCACACTCCTGGGTTTCTGACATGGCGCATTACCTTGTTGAAAAATGCCACTGCCGTCGGAAAACATGATCGTCATGAATGGGTGTACGTGGTCTGCAACCGTGTGTTATACTCCTTGGCCGTTATGGTGCCTTGCATGTGCTCCACTGGATCCATGGATGCCCACAATAATGATCCGCAGAGTGTAATGGAGCCGCCGACAGCTCCTATCCGTCCTGCTGTACAGGTGTCAAGAGGCAGTGCTCGAGGAAGACGAGTTTGCGCCTTCCCATTGGCCTGATGAGGAACGTCTTGGAATTCATGAGAGCATGCAACTCTCTCCACTGTGGAAATGTCCAATGCCGATGGTCACGAGCCCAGTTGCCAATGTCGTGGTATTAACATTGGTACATGCATGGGTCGTCGGTGTGGAGGCACACTGTTAGAAGTGTTCGATGCTCTGTGTGTTCAGACACACTTGTACTCTGCCCAGCATTAAACACTTATGTTAGTTTAGCCCCAGTTCGTCGCCTGTGCTGTTTCACCAGTCTGCCCAGACTGCAATGTCCGAAATCTGTAATGAGGGATAGGTGCCCAGTCCCAGAACTTCTGGACGAGGTTTCACCTTGGTTTTGCCTTGTTTTGAAGGCACTCACCACAGGACTCCTCGAACACCCGCAAGTCGTACAGTTTTCGAAATGCTCATGTTAAGTCTCTGGACCATCACAACCTTCCCTAGACCAAACTCAGATAGATCGCGCCTTCCCCATTCTACACACCGTAAGGATGCTTGCTGACACAACGTGCGTGTGTCTGACTAGCAGTCATTCCTTTCCATGTGATGCTGCTACAGCCTGGAAGGGTTTATACCGATAGCAGGCCGGTATTCATAATGTTATGACCGATCAGCGTAAAATGTAGGTTGGCAATGGGAAGAAAAGTATACCTGAAGAGGGAATTGTTAACATCTAATACAGATTTAATTTTTCCGTAGACTTTTTTTAAGGCATTTGCCTGGAGTGTAGCCATGTATGGAAGAGAAACATGGACGATAAACACTTGATACAAAAAGAGAATAAAAGCTTTCGAAATGTGATTTTACAGAAGAATGTTTAAGATTAAATGGGTAGATCACGTAACTAGTCAAGAGGTACCGAATAGAAATGAGCAGACAAGAAATTAGAGACACAGCTTGACCAAAAGAGCGTATCTCAAAATGAATCCTATCAACGGATCCAAAGGGATCGCCAGTACAGTACTGCACGGAAGTGTGGGATGTAAGTAAGCAGATTCAGAACGATACGGGTTGCAGCTGTTATTAGGAGATGAAGAGGCTCGCACAGGATAGTGAAGCATGGAGGGCTGCATCAAACCAGTCTTCAGACTGAAGATCACAACAACAAGTATAATTTACAAAACAAGATTTTGTTGTATTTCTATGTCGGAAGGTTGAAAACGTTATTATGCGATGGATGGCGCGTATGCGTGGAATTCTCTGACATCAGCCAGGCAGGAATCGCGGCGTTTAGGCGATCGAAGTTGCTACTATGCTGCCTCTTTTGTGGGGTCGCCATCCGTTGAAGTCATTATCGCTCGGCTCTTCTTCATTGGTTAGAATAGTCGCTCATCCGGGTTTGTATGCAGTTCACCTGTAGGCCTCTGATCGTGCATCCGTGCATTTCACTTTAGAATGCGTAGTACTAAAGGACTCACTGCCCTCCCCTTGTTTCCACTCCCCAATGATTTCAACAACCTTTACGTGGACGTACTTTATTTCTTACTACCTCACAAGTGCACAAAGTGATATATGGATCCATTACAAACTACCCGCGAGCTGTGGCTCTTGTTGGTCGAGACATACGTCTTCTAACTGCGATGTCTCCACGCCACTTGAGGCATTCGCTCTCAATGGTTGTCTGGCAGTACCTGAGGGGAGAAAAGACCTAGAAAGTCCTGTTCCGCACACAAATTACAATATTTCCTGGCTGGGAGAAGATTATACTGGGCAGACTGCTGTCCAGTTCACAAAATGCGGCTACATGGCACTTAGAGTGACAAGTGAGTTATGGAACACACCATATTCTGACTCTAAACTGAGTCTTCTCACTTCACAAGATAAACACGAATTTGACACATAAAGTTAAAACGTAAATTCCCAACAAGAAAAGAAATTTAACTAGAGACAATATCAAGGCATATAAAAATGAAATAATCTAAGAATTAGAATACACACACCAACAAAATATTACTACACATTTCATATGAAACATGAAGGGTACTAACTTGTAAGACATAAAAAACAGTATTAATGTCATATTGCATAAGAGACATTAAAGGTACTAACATTTAAGACATAAAAGCAACTCAAGTATTACTTTCACACAGCACATGAAATTTAGGAAATCAATATTGACAACAGATTTTGCTATACGCCTCTTGATCTGCCCATTAGCAGTTTTTACCACAACTACACGGACACACTTGTCAGGTCTAGGGAACAGCTTCCTGACGAATCTCAACCCAGCCTCCATACCAAGGGAGCACATGATCGCCGATCTGGGGCTACCACGCCTCTTCCTATGTCGATCTATTGTGTTGCTGCAGCTGATGCACGTTCTCAGTGGACCACCTCTTCAAAAAGGGCTGAGGCAGCTGCTGTACAAGTTGTCACCCGTGAAACCTGTTGACAGAAATCTCAAGGATACGACATGAGAGAGAGCCCACAACGGCATTGAATTTAGGCATGCTTCTGCCTGTCATTTCTTCGGATGTCAGTACTGTATTGCCAATGGCACTCTTGAGATGTGACTAACCGATTGTGGGAAGCGGTAGTCAAATGTATAAAGTGGGTGGTACGAGGTGGAGTAAAACATTAAATTATACTGTCTGAGGCCGAAGAGTTCACCACACTTTCAACTGTAGCCTTATCACAGAGAAAGCACCTACAAATGTGGTACCATTATCACTATACATGTGAGAAGGATTTCCTCTTCTCGCAATGAATCGCGTCAGAGTAGCCAGTAATGATCTGGTTACCAAGTCGCTAACTAGCTCTAGGTGTATGGCTTTGGTTCCCACGTAAGTAAATAAACCAATATAGGCTTTGGTAGTAATGTAGCTCTGCCGTCCACCATGCTTCACTGTAACACGGCCTGCATAATCCACTCCCCTGGAATGGACGAGACTGGTTTACTCCAGATGCTGGTAGGTGGCCCATAAGTTGAACTGCAGCCTGGGACTTCAAGCACTTCACACATTTCCCGGTAACTCCTTTGATTATGTTGCGGCCGAGGGAATTCAAAACTTCCTACGCAACATAGGAAGCGAAAACTATGGCACAACATACAACAAATGCTCATGTACATACATGATGAGAATTTATGATGCTTAGGTGGTGTGAAGTCGCTCATCATACGGTGCGTTGGCACTCGTCAGCCTCCCTCCCATTCGTAAAATAGCTTCTGCATCAATTCAGGGATGCAAATCTCTTAATTCGCTATTATGAGGAATAGAATAACTGGCCTTCAACAATGCGATCTCACTAGCGTAATCAACATGTAGAACTATGCCAAAGGCTCTTTTGATAGCGTTTGGGCATTCCTGTGGGGGTGAGTGTCCCAGTTATCCTCTCTGTTTGTTGCAGCCTTATATTGATAACAAACCTCAGTGCATAAGCCAAAACCCTGTAGGTTTCCTTGAAAGAGGAATACTAACACTACAATTCAGCATCAAGCTTAATTTATTTCTTTGGGTCATCAGTCTACTGACTGGTTTGATGCGGCCCACCACGAATTCCTCTCCTGTGTTAACCTCTTCATCTCAGAGTAGCACTTGCAACCTACATCCTCAATTATTTGCTTGACGTATTCCAATCTCTGTCTTCCTCTACAGTTTTTGCCCTCTACAGCTCCCTCTGGTACCATGGAAGTCATTCCCTTATGTCTTAGCAGATGTCCTATCATCCTGTCCCTCCTCCTTATCAGTGTTTTCCACAGATTGCTATCCTCTCCGATTCTGCGTAGAACCTCCTCATTCCTTACCTTATCAGTCCACCTAATTTTCAACACTCGTCTATAGCACCACATCTCAAATGCTTCGATTCTCTTTTGTTCCGGTTTTCCCACAGACCATATTTCACTACCATACAATGCTGTACTTCAGACGTACATCCTCAGAAATTTCTTCCTCAAATTAAGACCGGTATTTTATATTAGTAGACTTCTCTTAGCCTGAAATGCCTTTTTGGTCATAGCGCGTCTGCTTTTGATGTCCTCCTTGCTCCGACAGTCATTGGTTATTTTACTGCCTACGTAGTAGAATTCCTTAACTTCATTGACTCCGTGACCATCAATCCTGATGTTAAGTTTCTGGCTATTCTCATTTCTACTACTTCTCATTACCTTCGTCTTTCTCCGATTTACTCTCAAACCATACTGTGTACTCATTAGACTGTTCATTCCGTTCAGCAGATCATTTAATTCTTCTTCACTTTCACTCAGGATAGCATTGTCATCAGCGAATTTTATTACTGATATACTTTCACCTTGTATTTTAATTCCACTCCTGAACCTTTCTTTTATTTCCATCATTGCTTCCTCGATGTACAGGTTGAATAGTAGGGGTGAAAGGCTACAGCCTTGTCTTACTCCCTTCTTAATAAGAGCACTTCGTTCTTGATCGCCCACTCTTATTATTCCCTCTTGGCTGTTGTACATATTGTATATGACCCGTCTCTCCCTATAGCTTACCCCTACTTTTTTCAGAATCTCGAACAGCTTGCACCATTTTATATTGTCGAACGCTTTTTCCAGGTCGACAAATCCTATGAACCTGTCTTGATTTTTCTTCAGCCTTGCTTCCATTATTAGCTGTAACGACAGAATTGCCTCTCTCGTGCCTTTACTTTTCCTAAAGCCAAACTGACCGCCACCTAGCGCATTCTCAATTTTCTTTTCCATTCTTCTGTATATTATTATTGTAAGCAGCTTCGATGCATGAGCTGTTAAGCTGATTGTGCGGTAATTCTCGCACTTGTCAGCTCTTGCCGTCTTCGGAATTGTGTGGATGATGCTTTTCCGAAAGACGGATCGTATGTCGCCAGACTCATATATTCAACACACCAACGTGAATAGTCGTTTTTTTGCCACATCCCCTAATGATTTTAGAAATTGTGATGGAATGTTATCTATCCCTTCTGCCTTATTTGACCGTAAGTCCTCCAAAGCTCTTTTAAATTCCGATTCTAATACTGGATCCCTTATCTCTTCTAACTCGACTCCTGTTTCTTCTTCTATCACATCAGACAAATCTTCACCCTCATAGAGGCGTTCAATGTATTCTTTCCACCTATCTGCTCTATCCTCTGCATTTAACAGTGGAACTCCCGTTGCACTCTTAATGTTATCACCGTTGCTTTTAATGTCACCAAAGGTTGTTTTGACTTTCCTGTATGCTGAGTCTGTCCTTCCGACAACCATATCTTTTTCGATGTCTTCACATTTTTCCTGCAGCCATTTCGTCTTAGCTTCTCTGCACTTCCTATTTATTTCATTCCTCAGCGACTTGTATTTCTGTATTCCGGATTTTCCCGGAACATGTTTGTACTTTCATCAATCAACTGAAGTATTTCTTCTGTTACCCATGGTTTCTTCGCAGCTACCTTCTTTGTACCTATGTTTTCTTTCCCAACTTCTGTGATGGCTCTTTTTAGAGATGTCCATTCCTCCTCAACTGTAATGCCTACTGCGCTATTCCTTATTGCTGTATCTATAGCGTTAGAGAACTTCAAACGTATCTTGTCATTCCTTAGAACTTCCGTATTCCACTTCTTTGCGTATTGATTCTTCCTGACTAATGTCTTGAACTTCAGCCTACTCTTCATCACTACTATATTGTGATCTGAGTCTATATCTGCTCCTGGGTACGCCTTACAATCCAGTATCTGATTTCGGAATCTCTGTCTGACCATGATGTAATCTAATTGAAATCTTCCCGTATCTCCCGGCCTTTTCCAAGTATACCTCCTCCTCTTGTGATTCTTGAACAGGGTATTCGCTATTACTAGCTGAAACTTGTTACAGAACTCAATTAGTCTTTCTTCTCTTTCATTCCTTGTCCCAAGCCCATATTCTCCTGTAACCTTTTCTTCTACTCCTTCCCCTACAACTGCATTCCAGTCACCCATGACTATTAGATTTTCGTCCCCCTTTACATACTGCATTACCCTTTCAATATCTTGATACACTTTCTCTATCTGTTCATCTTCAGATTGCCATTCATTATTGCTGCCTGCTTCCTAATACAAATATCGTTGTCGGTGTTGTTCTGCTGTCGATTCTGATTAGAACAACCCGGTCACTGAACTGTTCACAGTAACACACCCTCTGCGCTACCTTCCTATTCATAACGATCCTTCACCTGTTATACCATTTTCTGCTGCTGTTGATATTACCTGACCAGAAATCCTTGTCTTCCTTCCACTTCACTTCACTGACCCCTACTATATCTAGATTGAGCCTTTGCGTTTCCCTTTTCAGATTTTCTAGTTTCCCTAATACGTTCAAGCTTCTGACATTCCACGCCCCGACTTGTAGAACATTATCCTTGCGTTGATTATTCAATCTTTTTCTCATGGTCCTTGGCAGTCCCCTCCCGGAGATCCGAATGGGCGACTATTCCGGAATCTTTTGCCAATGGAGAGATCATCATGACACTTCTTCAACTACAGGCCACATGTTCTGTGGATACACGTTACGTGTCTTTAATGCAGTAGTTTACATTGCCTTCTGCATCCTCATCAATGTTAGGCGCGTAATGGGGCCCCTTAGGGATACGGTGGCTAAGGAGGGGAAGAAATCCAGTGTGCACTCCGTGTGCATTCCGGGAGGAGTCATTCCTGATGTGGAAAGGGTCCTTCCGGATGCCATGAAGAGCACAGGGTGCAGCTGGCTGCAGGTGGTGGCACATGTCGGCACTAATGACGTGTGTCGCTTTGGATCTGAGGAAATTCTCTCTGGATTCCAGCGGCTATCTGATTTGGTGAAGGCTGCCGGTCTTGCTTACGAGATGAAGGCAGAGCTCACCATCTGCAGCATCGTTGACAGAACCGACTGCGGACCTTTGGTGCAGAGCCGGGTGGAGGGTCTGAATCAGAGGCTCAGATGGTTTTGCGACCGTATTGGCTGCAGATTCCTTGACTTGCGCCATAGGGTGGTGGGGTTTCGGGTTCCGCTGAATAGGTCAGGAGTTCACTACACTCAGCTGGAGGCTACACGGGTATCGGAGGCTGTGTGGCGTGGACTGGGCGGTTTTTTAGGTTAGAAGGCCTCGGGAAAGTGCGGGGTGGGCTGAAATGTCAAAGGGTGCTTGGCAATTACAGGACGTGCTTGGATCAAGGAACAGTCGCAATTATAGATGTAAATTGTTGTAGTTGCGCTGGAAAAGTCCCTGAGCTTCAAGCGCTAATAGAAAGCACAGAAGCTGATATCGTTGTAGGTACAGAAAGCTGGCTAAAGCCTGAAATAAGTTCTGAAGAAATTTTTACGAAGTCTCGGACGGTGTTCAGAAAAGATAGATTAGGCAGAATTGGTGGTGGAGTGTTTGTGTCTGTCAGTAGTGGTTTATCTTGTAGTGAAGTCGAAGTAGATACTCCGTGCGAATTGGTATGGGTGGAAGTTATACTTAACAGCCGAATTAAGTTAATAATTGGGTCCTTCTACTGACCCCCAGACTCCGATGATACAGTTGCGGAACAGTTCAGAGAAAGTTTGAGTCTCGTAACAAATAAATACCCCACTCATACGGTTATAGTTGGTGGGGACTTCAACCTACCCTCGGTATGTTGGCAAAAATACTTGTTCAAAACCGGTGGTAGGCAGAAAACGTCTTCCGAGATTGTCTTAAATGCATTCTCCGAAAATTATTTCGAACAGTTAGTCCATGAACCCACGCGAATTGTAAATGGTTGCGAAAACTCACTTGACCTCTTAGCCACAAACAATCCAGAGCTGATAGAGAGCATCATGACTGATACAGGGATTAGTGATTACAAGGTCATTGTAGCTAGGCTCAATACCATTTCTTCCAAATCCATCAGAAACAAACGCAAAGTAATTTTATTTAAAAGGCGGATAAAGTGCCACTAGAAGCCTTCCTAAAAGACAATTTCCATTCCTTCCGAACTGACTATGCGAATGTAGACGAGATGTGGCTCAAATTCAAAGATATAGTAGCAACAGCAATTGAGATATTCATACCTCATAAATTGGTAAGAGATGGAACGGATCCCCCGTGGTACACAAAAAAGGTCCGAACGCTGTTGCAGAGGCAACGGAAAAAGCATGCGAAGTTGAGAAGAACGCGAAATACCGAAGATGGGCTAAAATTTACAGACGCGCGTAATTTGGCACGTACTTCGATGCGAGATGCCTTTAATAGGTTCCACAACGAAACATTGTCTCGAAATTTGGTAGAAAATCCGAAGAAATTCTGGTCGTATGTAAAGTACACAAGCGGCAAGACGCAGTCAATACCTTCGGTGCGCAGTGCCGATGGTACTGTTATCGACGACTGTGCCGCTAAAGCGGAGTTATTGAACGCAGTTTTCCGAAATTCCTTCACCAGGGAAGACGAATGGAATATTCCAGAATTTGAAACACGAACATCTGCTAGCATGAGTTTCTTAGAAGTAGATACCTTAGGGGTTGCGAAGCAACTGAAATCGCTTGATACGGGTAAGTCTTCAGGTCCAGATTGTATACCGATTAAGTTCCTTTCAGATTACGCTGATACTATAGCTCCCTACTTAGCACTCATATACAACCGCTCGCTCACCGATAGATCTGTACCTACAGATTGGAAAATTGCGCAGGTCGCACCAGTGTTTAAGAAGGGTAGTAGGAGTAATCCATTTAACTACAGACCTATATCATTGACGTCGGTTTGCAGTAGGGTTTTGGATCATATACTGTATTCAAACATTATGAATCACCTCGAAGGGAACGATCTATTGATACGTAATCAGCATGGCTTCAGAAAACATTGCTCTTGTGCAACTCAGCTAGTTCTTTATTCGCACGAAGTAATGGCCGCTATCGACAGGGGATCTCAAGTTGATTCCATATTTCTAGATTTCCGGAAAGCTTTTGACACCGTTCCTCACAAGCGACTTCTAATCAAGCTGCGGAGCTATGGGGTATCGTCTCAGTTGTGCGACTGGATTCGTGATTTCCTGTCAGGAAGGTCGCAGTTCGTAGTAATAGACGGCAAATCATCGAGTAAAACTGAAGTGATATCAGGTGTTCCCCAGGGAAGCGTCCTGGGACCTCTACTGTTCCTGATCTATATAAATGACCTGGGTGACAATCTGAGCAGTTCTCTTAGACTGTTCACAGATGATGCTGTAACTTACCGTCTAGTAAGGTCATCCGAAGACCAGTATCAGTTGCAAAGCGATTTAGAAAAGATTGCTGTATGGTGTGTCAGGTGGCAGTTGACGCTTAATAACGAAAAGTGTGAGATGATCCACATGAGTTCCAAAAGAAATCCGTTGGAATTCGATTACTCGATAAATAGTACAATTCTCAAGGCTGTCAATTCAACTAAGTACCTGGGTGCTAAAATTACGAACAACTTCAGTTGGAAGGACCACATAGATAATATTGTCGGGAAGGCGAGCCAAAGGTTGCGTTTCATTGGCAGGACACTAAAGAGACAGCTTACACTACACTCGTTCATCCTCTGTTAGAATATTGCTGCGCGGTGTGGGATCCTTACCAGGTGGGATTGACGGAGGACATCGAAAGGGTGCATAAAAGGGCAGCTCGTTTTGTATTATCACGTTATAGGGGGGAGATTGTGGCAGATATGATACACAAGTTGGGATGGAAGTCATTAAAGCATAGACGTTTTTCGTCGCGGCGAGACCTTTTTACGAAATTTCAGTCACCAACTTTCTCTTCCGAATGCGAAAATATTTTGTTGAGCCCAATCTACATAGGTAGGAATGATCATAAAAATAAAATAAGAGAAATCAGAGCTCGAACAGAAAGGTTTAGGTGTTCGTTTTCCCGCTCGCTGTTCGGGAGTGGAATAGTAGAGAGATAGTATGATTGTGGTTCGATGAACCCTCTGCCAAGCACTTAAGTGTGAATTGCGGAGTAGTCATGTAGATGTAGATGTAGATGTCGTTGATCATTGCTGATCCTTCCGCCTTTAGGGGCAATTTCCCACCCCTAGGACAAGAGAGTGCCACGAATCTCTATCCGCTCCTCCGCCCTCTTTGACAAGGCCGTTGGCAGAATGAGGCTGATTTCTTATGCCGGAAGTCTTCGGCCGCCAATGCTGATTATTTATAAAAATTTAGGCAGTGGGAGGGATCGAACCCGGGACTGGACATGTTTTGATTATAAATCAAAGACGATACCCATAGACCACAGGTCGTCCTCAAGCTTAATAACAAACCTCAAAGACACCTATAACTCACCTTTATGGCGCATCTTCTATCACACGTGAAGGACAAGTGCTGTATGTAGTCCAGGTCACAGCTGAATAGCCATGATGGGGCAGAGCACCACTGCAAAAGTGAATCCATATGTGCTGCGCTGATGCCAAGTGATAAGCAATCAGTGGGAGTGTCTTCTGATTTGACGTGTCTCCAGATGGAAACAACTCAGTTCCTGAACTTCAGAGACTCTGTTGACAACAAAGGTTTTCCAGTGACAGGCAACGCTGCAGCCTGCTGAGAACTATTGGAGAAACCGTCGAAATATGGATATCACTACTGTTTACAGTGTGTAAGTCAGTGGCAAAATTGTGAATGAGTCGAGCAGGAAGAAGAGTATCTCATAATTCCAGTCACGGAAGAGATTGTTCTTTGACAGGGGCTAAACGAGATTCGGCCACAGCCAATGCAACTACAGTCTTGTTGTTGGGAAGAACACATATGGTGTATACACAGGCATCATATACCAACTGTGAAACATCACAGAAACACGAAATTTCAAATTTAACATATTGAGGAGAGAAAATGACCTGCCTCCTAATAAAAATATCAGTTCGGGAATGCAGTTACATATAATGGACATTCCATTCATCAGCTAGGTTGGATAGAAAAACCTCATCCAAATCAAGGCTTAGTTGACACAAGCGCTGCAAGAACAGCTTCATCTTGTGACTAATGGGCCCAAAACGCCTAGTGGGTAAAAAAAAATGGCTCTGAGCACTATGGGACTTAACATCTATGGTCATCAGTCCCCTAGTGGGTAAAAAACGAATGCTATTGTAGACAGGCGATCTTTGAGCACCGATGATTCTTCAGCTGCGCGTGGCACTGAAATGGATCAGAGCTGTGGTACCATAAGATTCCCAATGTTTTTATTGCTTCTCCATCAATGACATTACAATGCAAAACCGTTTCTGTGTGCTGCACTGGAATTTCTTCCACAACCTTGTGGCTACTGGAGTTCCATTTCCTCAGTGGAAACCATCAAGAAGCAGATAGCTGAGTCACCTGGGTTTGAAGTTCCAGAGTTTCACTTCCATAGCTGACTCGCCTAGGAAATCGTCCACATAGAAACTAGACAACTAAGTTTGAGCTGCCACTGGAAACGTGTCTTGATTTTGGAAGTCCAACTGTTGGAGACATCTAGTCGCAATAAAGGCAACATGAGCAGTTCCATAAGTGGCTGTGGACAATCCATATACTTGTATCAGCTCACACGGTGATTCTGACCACAGAATTCTCTGAAAGTTACTACTATCAGGATGGAGAGACACTTGGTGATACATGGCCTCGTTAAAGGAATGAAATTTTATAATAATGGAAAATAAATCTGGTTAGATAGTGGGACCAACCATTAAGGTAGCATTGAGAGATCTCCATTAGTACTGAGAGCAGAGCCATCAAATACTAGCATCGATTTGGTAATGGCGCTGTATTCCTTGAAGACAACATGGCGTGGAAGGTAAAACTTTGAACCAACAGTATCCTGAGAATTAGAGACCTCCACGTGTCATGCATGAGTGCAGCATATTCAGCATTTAGATTCAGTCGCCTTTTAAACCTCCTCTCAGGATGCTCCTGTTGCCGTGATTCGCCTATAGGTTTACAGTCAGGTTTCACTGGCGCCGAACCACAAACCTCCCTCTTTCATGTCGAGCTGGTGTCACTGAAAGTGAGCCTCACACATTTTGTCCTGCTTACTCATGGTTTTGGTAGACAGTTCCTCTAGCTCCAAAAACGCTTGCAGTTTGGCGCCTATACTCTCACTTCTAACAAAGCACGATCTCACAGTAGAAACCGGCGTGTTGCCTGAAGCTGAAGGCATCGTACCAGACAAAATCCAGAGGTATTTAGTTTCAATCAGTGATAGATGATTTGCTTTCTCCCGCTTACCCTGCACACAACATCAAAGTAAACTTCAGCACCAAGAATTAAGTCTAATGTGGCCTGAACTCAGTATCAGAAAGTGGTTTATACAGGGTGGTCCATCGATCGTGATCAGGAAAAATACCACACAAAATAAGCGTCAAACGAAAAAACCATGAAGAACGAAACTTGTCTAGCTTGAATAGGGAAACCAGATGGCGCTATGGTTGGTCCGCTAGATGGCGCTGCCATAGGTCAAACGGGTATCAGCTGCGTTTTTTAAAATGGGAACCCCCATTTTTCATTACATATTCGTGTAGTACGTAAATAAATATGAATGTTTTAGTTGGACCACTTTTTTCGCTTTGTGATAGATGGCGCTGTAATAGTCACAAACATATAAGTACGTGGTATCACTTAACATTCCGCCAGTGCGGACGGTATTTGCTTCGTGATACATTACCCGTGTTAAAATGTATCGTTTACCATTTGCGGAAAAGGTCGATATCGTGTTGATTTATGGCTACTGTGATCAAAATGCCCAACGGGAGTGTGCTATGTATGCTGCTCGGTGTCCTGGAAGACATCATCCAAGTGTCCGAACCGTTAAGTACTGACCCAATTATTTTATTTGCTCTGACATGTCGATTACAAATCCTTGATATTAGAGGATGACTTTCATTCAGCAAAACACTGAGTCTGTATATCACTGATACATAGTAATTATTTCTGTAGTATGTGTACCCAGTCACACTGGCAGTATCTGCCATGCTGTGCTCTAAGTATCAAGAGAGACATCACGTGAATTGTTATTAATACTGCTCCTATAATGCATAAATTCTAACCAGTTATGCAACTCACAGTTAAGCTTTTAATGATTAGGAATGTGCATTTCAGTGCTTTGTTACCTATATTCAGTTTAAGCTGCGCCTGTCACTTCACACTTCATGATTTCACACAAATACCTCCCAAAATCTTGCGGTTCTCACTGGCGAAGTGGGCATACGTTGGATCTCGCTGATCTTATCAAAAAATTTCTTACCATAATGTTTACCATGGCACTTGCGCTTAATAGGGAGGCTCCTTCCATTATAGCACTAATAGCCACGTGGAATAAATCCTGCACAGCCAGGTGACCGGATACTTTTGATCACATATTGTATCAAATCAGGTGACTAATTAAATAAATTGATTGGAAAAGGGGCGACAAATAGCGCAGTTGTGTCACTTTATATATTCACGAGCTGCTTCAGGTTATTGGGATAGCTCCCCGTATCACTGTATCAATTTGATTGTCTAATCCAGGGGTTCCCAACGTGTGGTCCGCGGACCCCATAGGGGTCCGCCGACTCTTTCTAGGGGGTCCGCGGCCACCTTTCACCAAATCATGTAAAATAATGAGTAAAATTATTCAATAAAAACGTGAAAACCAAATTCATCACTATTTTTTTTTTCCTTTGGAAAACGTGTACTTCTACTTCAGGTTGCATTCATGAGCAGCATTTGCGGTTCCTAAGTGAGAACACATACACAGTTTAGTGCCGGAGAATGCGGCTTCTCTGGTCGACTGTTTCGCAACATTATGAGGGGCGTTTGTGCACCAACTCACGGCGCTAGATGCGCTGAAACCTTTTTATGCATGCTCGGAGCGAGCTTTGTCGACCAATCACAGCGCTCGCTGGCACTTTTGCAGCCCCAGGCATCATTAAATGTTAAACTTGCTTTGTCAGTGCACTACTTATTCCATATGTCGATTTTTGACCAGTTTATTACTTCTAACATGGATTGGTGGCTGAAGTCAGGATCAACGAAGAAGGGTGCAGTTTCTCCATCTCATTCACAACAAGGGACGTTTCCAGTTGAAATGAATGAGGAGGGAGGACGATCATAGGAAGAGCAAACAGAAGAAGCTCCACAGCCGGATTTATTATGTGAAAACGCTGCAGGTATTCCATTGGTTGCAATGTCCTGTGGAAGTGGAATAACCAAGAAGCGTTAAGTACAGCGAAAGCTGTTTAGAAAGGGGCTTTATGGCGACAAAGGAGGGTAAAGCTCAGTGTGTAATTTGTGCGCTAGGCCTTCCGAACAGTTCAGTAGTTCCAGTTAAACTGCGCCGTCATTTTGAAGGTCCTCACCCGGATTTCCACGCTAAAGAGGAAGAGTGCTGAACTAGCTGCTTCTCAGCATTGCATGAAAACGCATGCAAAAAATTAATGAAAATTCATTAAAAGCTTCTTTATTGGTTGATTATCGAGCGGAAAAAACAGGCAAAGCTCATATCATTGCAGAAAATCTCATAAAGCCGTGTGTTAATTATATTGTTTCTTGCATACTAGACGAAAAGGCAGTAAAGCTTGTATCTTGGGTGCCATTCTCAAACAATACTGTCAAGGGACGCATTGTTGGCATGTCAAATGATGTGAAAGACACTCTTGTTTCTCGCATCCAACACAATTCATTCTCTCTGCAGATAGATGAATCCAACTGATGTTGCAGGATTAGCGATTTTATTGGCTTTTGTCCGTTATGAATATTCTGGATGTTTTGAGGAGGACCTCTTATTGTACAGACCACTACCTGCCAACACAACACGTGCTGAAATATTCCGTCTATTGTATGATTTTTTAAGGACTGACGAAGTTTCATGGTCTAATTGCATAGATGTGTGCACAGATGGTGCAAAAGCTATGACGGGTCTTACAGTCAGAGCAATAACGAAACTACAAGAAAACGCCAAGAATTGCAGCAGTAGACATTGTCATGCCTGTTTCGTCCAAGAAAGTTTTAGACGAATCTATTCAAATCATTAATTACACAAAATCAAGGCCGTTGACATCCAATCTTTACACAATACTGTGTGAAGATATGGAAGCCTTCATCGTTCCCTGCTACTCCACACAGATGTGAGGTGGGTTTCACATGGGAATACAATCCCTCGGTTGAACGAATTAAAATTGGAAGTCTTAGCTTTCCTTTTGGAGCATAACACCAAATTAGCAGACCTTATTAATGATGAAAATTGGCAGTTTATACTTGCCTATTTGTCAGAAATTTTCTCCAAAATGAACGAAATGAACATTTCACTCCAAGGGCAAAGTGAAACAAAGGTCACTTCTATCGACAAAGTTCGAGAATTGAAGAGGAAAATCAATTTTTGGGCAGAGAGTGTCGAGGAGGGGGAGGTCGAGGGTTTTCCTGTTCTCAACGAGTTTTTGAAAAAGTAAACATTGGCGCTGGGAAGGATTTGTTTCATCAGATCCTGGAACGTCTCCGAAGCTTGATGTTAATGTTGGAGCATTATTTCCCAACACCTGAAGATGAGAAGCTGCAGAAATACGAATGGGTGGTCAACCCATTCACTGTATCCAAAAAGCCGAACATTCTATCATCAAATGAATGTGAGTTATTGATAGAAATTGCCACAGACCCTACCTTGAAATCAAGTTTTGACATTGACAGTTACTCACACTTTTGGATCCGTCTGGATAACAAGAAATACTACCCCCTTGTTGAAAAGGCAAAACATGTACTTCTTCCGTTTGCCACAACATACATGTGTGAATCTGGATTCTCGATCTATGCTGCCCACAAAGCTAAGTACCGAACCTGTCTAGATGCGGTACCAGACATCTGTCTCCATTTGTCAAGAACTGGACCCAACTTTTAAAAATTGTCAGCAGAAGCACCCTCAACGATCACATTAGGATTCCATTATTATTCCTACAGACTAGTAAAGAAAAAAAAAAGCATTTTTCTTCGCAGATGCTCAGTGAACGTATCTGAACTATAAGTCTGTAGGAAATTTGCTTCTGTCTTCTATCATTTACAAAATAGTTATTAATTGAATTTTGTTGCCATTAATATTTGTTACGAAAATTAAAATGATCTCTAAAGCTAATTTCTTTTCTTTATAATATATTCCGTCCTCTCAGTTAAAAATATGGCCTGCCTATACTTCAATTACAGTTACTTGCTATTACTCTGACACTATATTGTGACAACTGGCTGCGAGCGTAAACAAATGAGAACTTTTCACGTGCCACCTTGTAAAAGGTAAACCTCCTCTGCCAGAATTGTTTCCTTCGAGGAAAAAAGTCTTACGTTCTGTGAAATTCTTTGTCTTCTTACATAGACATAATAGAGTCTGTTTGTTTGTTTTCCTAATTTGTTTACAGTCGAGGCTGACTGCCAAGGTAGTGTCGAAGTAGTAGTTGAAGTTGTCACCTGTGGCTAAACTGTTGTCACGCCGCCTGCCAGTTTTGCCCGCTACCAACTGACAGTACATTCATTGTTGCAACGCCTCCTGCTAGCTGCCGGCTATGGAATGACAGCTGCCGTTCAGTAGATACGCAAAGACGTAAAAAGAAATAGACATTCCGAGCTGTTTGTATGGGCACGAAAATCGATTGTGGAACTGGAAAACGGCTTTATAAAAACAGATTTCCAGAACCGATTTTGAAGTGTTTACCTGACCAACCAAAACCTCAACTGGGACGCTGGCTTACGAAATCCCGTTTTGGAAACGCATGTAAACTGGATGGATGTATTCCAACACATTGCACAACAGATGTCACAATAGTCCTTTAAAGGCAATTCCTTGGCCTCTTTTCTTTCGTGATGTGTTTGTATCCCGAATCATGGGTGTGCCTCTTTTCTTCACAGCCGCGCGGTATGGCCGTGCAGTCTGGGCGCTATGTCATCGTGGATTGCGCGGCTGCTCCCGCCGGAGCTTCGAGTCCTCCCTCGGGCGTGTGCCCTCGGGCGTGTGTGTGTGTGTGTGTGTGTGTGTGTGTGTGTGTGTGTGTGTTTGTGCTGTCCTTAGCGGAAGTTAAACTTAGGTTAAGAGTGTGTAAGACTAGGAACTGATGACCCCAGCAGT
Organism: Schistocerca gregaria; assembly: GCF_023897955.1. Taxonomy (NCBI): domain Eukaryota; kingdom Metazoa; phylum Arthropoda; class Insecta; order Orthoptera; family Acrididae; genus Schistocerca; species Schistocerca gregaria. Next base: position 16,025 of record NW_026062646.1, on the reverse strand, counting down.
TAAGTCCCATAGACTTTGCATATCACGAAAACACACACACACACACACACACACACACACACACACACACACACACACACACACACCTGTTGCAAAATATGCAGGTTCCTTACACAACAGTAGCCAAACAATGGAATTGAACAGACCACAAGCGGCAGCTTGACAATAGCGAACAGTTTGGACGTGACACTGGTTGCTCTTTGAGGAAGACAGCTCCAACGTGTGAAATATCAGTTACGAAGTAATTTTAATCAGCCTATAGCGTTTTGAACAAAGGGAGCAAATCCACTAGTAAGTGTCTGGATACAGTGGGAATTCAAATTGGATCGTTAATTTCAAGTTGTTTTCATTCATCTCTAAACCAAAAACTATTGATACGTGGGGGGGGGGGGGGGGGGAGTGTTTTTTGACTGACTAGGGGTCTGCTATGGATTTTCGATTGAAGACGGGGTCTGCCAGCTGAAAAGGTTGGGAAACCCTGGTCTAATTAATGTATAAATTACATCGATATCACTCAGCTTTCATCGCCTGCCTTCCACTTCTATAAATATTGATTGAGCTATTGCAGTGTATGGAATATTGTTTAAACTGCTTAGACAATACGTGGAATATTGTTTATTTAAAGAAATTAACGGGATACAAGGTGGTATATGGAATACAGTTTATTTAAAGAATTTGTCAGGAAATCGATCGGAGAGTGAGAATATTTAAACAATTCCGGCGGCTTTTGCATTCCGGTCACGTAAGGAAACGCGTAATTACACAGTCACAGATCGCTGAAACACGTGCCAAGAACTTTCTCTCGTCTCGCCACACCCGCTGGCTGCCCCAGGGCCCACGTCGTTCCGGCTGCCTGGCCACGTCGCTCTGGCGTGCTCTGGTCCTGCCTGAGCGCACTGCCCGTCGGCTCCCACAGCCACCTCACGTGTTCCGCACGCGTGACGCAGCATGCGCAGGCGACAGACGCCTCCCTTCCAGGGAGAATACCTGACAGCGAATCGATACAGAAATACTGCTCAACAAATATTCAATGCTCGATCACATGATCGAGATGTAAGGGATACGAGGCAGAAGCGGTAGCTATACAATGAAGGCTTTCACTATCGGATGGTACTTTTGTTGATTATTCTTCCGTGTTAGAGGGCCGTGGTCCATTGAATACTTCTATTCTTAACGTTTCGTCCAATACTACGTTGGACATCCTCAGAGGTATGGCTGGTCCCGTTGAGTCCTGCCGACCGACGAGTCGGGCGTTGGAGAACGGCCTAAATACCGAGGAAAGTGGGCGTGGTCTAGCTTGAACATATTGGCAGAGAGAAAACTGGTCAAAGATAAAATGTAACTATCAATAATAGTCCGTTATAGATAAAAATCACTTATCGATTCTGTAACGCCACTGTCGATATCTCGATTAATTTCAAGGCCTCTTCTTTTCTATTAAAATTATCTTCATTTTTACAAATTTCAATAGCCCTCCTATACAGTTGTCGATAATAGTTCGTGGTAGCACTTAAAACTGTAGTTTCAGAAGACTTGACTACATGGTTACCGGACTGAAGTGCATGTTCCGCAACGGCCGATTTATCTATTTTACCCAGCCGGTAAATACTTTTATGCTCCTTTAGTCTCGTATTCACATTTGTTTTCGTAGTACCAATATAGACCTTGCCACAGGTACACGGAATTTTATACACATCCCTAGATGATAATGGTGGCCTTCTATCTTTAACAGAACGAAGCACTTGTCCTATTTTTTTGGTAGGTTTGAATACCGTTTTCACTTTATGTTTCAGCAAAATTTTGCCGATTAGATCTGTAACCTTACTGATGAAATGTAAAGACACTGTTGTGTACCATCCTTGTTCTTTGGCCTGTTGTAATTCGGTCTTAAAACTCTATAAATTTTTTTTTTTTTTTTTCGAACGCCTGTTTCAGATGATTCAGTTCCGTATCCAAATGTTCCGGCGTACAAATCCGTTTTGCCCTGTCCACAAAACTTTTTATTACACCTCTTTTTTGTTGTGGCTGATGATTGGAGTTCTTCTGTAAGTATCTATCAGTATGTGTGCTCTTCCGAAACACTTTTCTCTATGTGTTAGTCATGAGACAGACCGATGGCAGTCTAAAACATAAAGTATTGGACGAAACTTTAGGAATAGAAGTATTCCATGGACCACGGCCATATAACCCAGAAGAATTGTCAACAACAGATGCGGTAGCTGCTGCACACACACAAATTGACGGTGTCACAAAACGACTAACAGGCTTACTCGAAGTACGTTTTTTTTTTTAAAAAAAAAAAAAAAGATCGTTGCATACAAAGTGAGAGACAGAGCTGTAGTTTTCTTTGCGGATGACATAGGAACTAGCACGTGATATTTCATTCCGCCATGGGATCTAATCTGCCCCAGCCTTCCTGGCGCACTTTCACGAACTGCTTCAGGAGTTATTAAATCTAGTGCAGAATATCACATGTTAAACATGTCACAAATATTGCTTCAGAAGACGTGCTACAGTAACTGTTAGTTAAATTGATAGTATACGTGTCTAAACAGTTTGCTTCACGCGCTTTAAAACTAAGTAAAACAAAACAGACACAACACAGTAGTTTGCGTGCATAAACAACTGTGTTACGTTTTTTACGAGGAATTTCATTAAATAATCCAAACCTGTTATTGACATAACGACTGGAAGCGGTGATGTATGAAATGATAGTTGGTATAAATTCACGTCTAAATTTGACATTCCATCACAGTTATACAGTTATGGAAATTGACCGAGAACAAACAAAATTAGAGACAAATACCATGAAAACAACACTGAATAAAATCAGTAAAATTGCGTGCTCTGAACGACTAGATTGAAATGATGCTACATATACACATCTTAATAGTGAAGTGAGGAGGCATTCTAGAGACGTGGCGTCAAGGCGAACCGGCAATATTACCCTGCAAATAAGCAGTTCAACGTAACAGCAGACTTTGACTTCTGTGTGCAAGAGGAAGGTTACCAGGGGCGGTGGTATCTGCGGTAAGACAGTTACATCCCCTCTGACTACTGACGTTATTGTCCATTTATGGCTCTCGTCGATCATTTTATAGAGCTGTTGCGAAATATCAATTTCTGAACCGTAATCGGTCACGAACATCGTAAACAGCAGGTCTCATACACATATGGAAACCTATGTAACGTTTGTGTTACAAAGAATCGCTGTATTCTTTGATGTACAAGGTAGTAGTTTGATCACTTTACAGATTGTCGCCATAGTTCATCGAAGAGAAACATACATCGAGAATGTATCTCATGCACAGGGGATACATTTCTTACATTGGAATATTAGCAGCATTTCGTTCTCCACGACTAATAGATCGGAAGCTGCACCGCCCTAGCGTTCTTGCGTGTTTTATGTGCAGAACCTCGTAGCCTTGCGAATGCATGTCTTTATGTTCCACAATCATTTTCCTCTCACCAATAGCTTCATGGTACTGCGCTCAGACATTAGAACAATACTTTTGATTTGATAGCGCAATTGGTTTACGTAAAATGCTTCAAAGTATATTCACCTCGAGGTCGATATTACATAAACCACACGTTTCTTCTTCATAACAACCTGTTGTATCACCACAACACTCTCATATGTACGCCGCACCGATAGGGGGTGCTAACCTCCTAGCATCGCACGCATCTGGAGAGATCTTGTGCACTTGGATGGGTGCCACGAGCAAGTTTTGTTCGGAACAGTGTTCGCTGAGCAACAGTTACGGACTTGGCTCACTCTGTTTCTTCACGACACATCTTACGTAGCGGTCTAGCTATGATCAACTGCAGATTAAATCAGCGACAGTGTTGCAGCGAAACTTGCTGAAAGACTATATGAGGAGGTCTTTCAGTCTCTAACTTTATCCTAACAAAGCAAGAATGTTCTGCACTCTTACCTGCATAGGGAAAGAGGGATGAATGGAATACTTTGCTGTATATGTTCCAATATTAACAATGAAAGGACGTATTGCTCAGTCGTTTACCTACATTCGCAATGCTACGCGCAAAGTAGTGGAGGGGCGGTTTAGCAATGATACAGAAATTGGAAAGCACGCTGCCGCCAGCATTAAAATTATGGAAAACACTAGTAAAATTGCTGAAAGTGATCTCACTTTCAAGCGTGATGCTCATTGCAATACATCGACGGTGTCTTTTCCAGCCCATCCGTCCACTGATATGCTGTTGATTATCATGTAATGACTGACAGAAATGGGGAAAGAGTCTTGGTGAATTGCTTGAGATAGGGAAAGGCTCTTGGTGGAGGGGCAACACCTCCAAGGGAAGATCAGCACCGAAATAGTGATTGCGTACATGAGTGCAATATGAGGAACCAGTCGAAATGGAACACTGAGCCATCTGCCATCCTGTCACTATGAAACATGTCAATGCAGAGGTCATCAATCTGATTCATACTGTTCTTTGTAAACACTCCACAATAACACAAAACTCTTCCAGTTTCCTTATGTTGTGACAGTATTTAATTTCAATCATCCAGCGTGTGTGTGTGTGTGTGTGTGTGTGTGTGTGTGTGTGTGTGTGTGTGTGGTGTTAACGCAGCAGCAACACGATTTCCACCACGTAATGTTCAGTTTTCTTTGAGAGCCAATGGATCAGAACATGCTGGTGTCAGTTCAAAACCTGATGCAGACGTGAGAGTAATGGCGGAAGAAATAAAATGTATGGCGGTGTACAAAGCTGTAGCAATGTGGTGCTCTAGCATATTACAGCAGAAGAAGACATGTATCACACAACAGAAGAGGGACCCTCTCTTGTGACTGATAGTCTGTGGGATATGGCCATCTACAGTACAGGCGATGAAACTTTATACTGTTCTGTGCAGGTGACTTCGATCATTAGTCACTCTCTCTCTCTCACACACACAGATGATATTTATTTTTAACATATATCAACAGCTTTATCGGATGAAGTTAACACAGCTTTCTCAGTTTGTCATCGTTATTTTGCACCATACAACACGTACAAAAGCTACAGAGTAAATGTTTGGGTGAGAGGCGTGAATCCACTTCGAGGGACGGGGATCTCCTTATATTACAGTATCTGTATGTAGTTTGGGAACACATCTCAATGCAGTAGCAAAATCCTCGTCCTTTGTTCAGTTTCCATACTGTCTTTTATACTACCTCATGCTGCAGGTGAAAGCTTCGTTTCATGTTGGATTTACAGATCGTACATCACTGGAGGAGCTAGAACAAAATGTCCCCATGTCCAACGAGTGGTCAAAAAAGATGGTCCTGTCGTATTAACTCGACTCAATCTGTTTCTAAGCAGGTTGCAGAAGGTCTTAAATATGCAGTAGCATTCTTCGACTTGTGCTCGGTTCCGACTTAAATTGGGATAATCACATGGACGAAGTTGCAGGATTGGTGGGGAGAGGCTGAGGAACAGTGACAAAATGCAGAGCGACTGTCTAAAGCCACATCGAAGTTCTGTTGTAGCAGATAAGTACGAAAAAGTTGACTCGTTTCGAGATATGAGAGTAGCACAGCAATGAATGATCAATAGCTGTCATCGTTTAAAAAAAGTCTCCATAGTATCCAATGTAAGTATGTGGTTGACTGTATAGACTCGATTCCAAATTGCAGATGGCATTTCTAACAGAAAATGCAACTCTGTCAGTGACTCTTGCGTGTACCTGCAGAGTGAAGACCGCTTCTTATGCAGGGTGCTGGTAACACAGTAGTTGTCATCGTGTTTTTAATATCGCGGTCCTTATGTGAAATGTATGTTGCCACTAATAGAGTCCTCCTGTGGTCAGCCTCAGATGTCTGTTCTCAACAGCGTTCCTCGAAAAGAACACCGTCTTACTTCCAGGAATTCCCATTTGATCTGACTGGACATGGATAAGGTGAAAGAGCAGCCGAAGGTAAAATGTCGACACACTGTAGAATTTTTTTGTTTTTTTGTTTTAGGACGCACAATTACAGTGGTCTTTAGCGCCCAGACTAAATTATGAATGCACTACGAGGCACAATGTTAAAACAGTAACTAAAAGGACATCACTATAATAGGCAGATTAACAGGCAAGGGATTAAAAGAAAACAGCATAATCAAATTTCCTTAGACAGGTTTGTCAAGTGGATAAAACGAAGAACGCGAGCAGCTGCTCCTGGGTCTTCCGCTAAAGTTTCATCCAGAGTACATGGCAGGCCAAGATCAATGTGCAGTCTATTAAAATTCGGACAAGACGTTAAGATGTGGCGTACCGTCAGCAATTGCTCACATGGGCAGAACGGCGCCAGCGCAGCTGTCAGCAGATGGCGGTGCCTGAACCGGCAGTGTCCAATCCGTACCCGGGCCAAAACGACCTCCTCCCGCCGAAAAGGGCGTGAAGAAGTCGTCCAAGCCGTGGGGAGAGATTTCAAGGCCCGAAGCTTGTTTTCAGCAAGTGTAGACCAATCGGCATGCTACAGCGATAAAATGCGCTCACAAATGACCCTGCTAAAATCAGATAAGGGCACACAACAAGAAGCTGTTCGAGGCTGGAGGACCGCAGCCTTAGCCGCGGCATCTGCATCTTCGTTCCCAGGGATACAGTCATGGCCAGGAGCCGACATAAAGGTAACCGGAGTACAGTCGTCCGCCAGCTGCTGAAGAGAGCGTTGGATCGGGTGCACAAAAGGGTGAACCAGATACGTATCACTGAGGTTCTGGATGGCGCTCAGGGAATCAGAACAGATGACATAAGCACAATGACGGTGGCGTCGGATGTAAAGAACAATCGGATAGAGGGTAAATACTCAGCCATGAAGACCTAACAATGGCAATGGAACCGGTATTTGAAACTGTCTGCCCCCACAATAAAAGAACCAATGACGGTGTCGGGTGTCTTAGAGCCATCTGTATAAATGAAGATCGTATTAATGAACTTCGAACCAATTTCGACAAACCTGCGAACGGTATACCGAAGCTGGGGTAACCTCCTTTGGGAGCGAGCTGAGGTCAAGGTGAACGCGAACCTGAACCTGGAGCCAAGGTGGCGTTTGGCTCTCGCCCACTCTAAAGGTTGCAGGGAGTGGAAAATCAAGTTGCTGAAGGAGACAACGAAAGCGAACTCCAGGGGGTAGCAGGGCAGATACATACAACCTTTATTGACGGTCGAGAGAGTCTTCAAAAAAGGAACGATAAGACGGGTGGTCGGGCATTGGTAATAGCCGACAGGCATACCGACAAAGCAATATATCACGCCGGTAGGTTAGTGGCAATTCACCGGCTTCAGCATGAAGACTCGACGGGTCTAGTATAGAACGCTCCGATCGCAAGACGTAACCCCCAATGTTGTATAGAGTTGAGGCGGCGTAAGATGGACGGCCTAGCAGAGAAGTATACAGAGCTCCTATAATCCAGCTTTGAACGAACGGTCACCGATATAGGCGAAGTAGTACGGTTCGATCCGCTTCCCAAGACGTATCGCTGAGAACACGGAGGACATTTAGGGATCGTATACAACAAGCAGCCAAATATGACACATGTGGTGACCAGCTAAGTTTCCTGTCAAATGTAAGATCTAAAAATTTTGTTGTCTCCACGAATGGAATAGCAACGGGGCCGAGATGTAAGGACGGTGGGAGAAACTCTTTGTAGCGCCTGAGGTTAATACAGACCGTCTTCTCGGAATAAAAACGGAAGCCACTGGCGACACTCCAGGAGTAAAGACGGCCAAGACAACGTTGAAGACAGCGCGCCAGGAAACATGTACCCTGCGCACTGCAGTACGTGGTAAAATAGTCCACGGAAAGGGAGCCTGATACATCAGCTGAGAGGCAATCCATTATTGGATTGATCGCTATGGCGAAGAGAGCGACGCTCAAAACGTACCCCTGTGGCATCCCCTTTTCCTGGGAAAAGGCGTCGGACAGGACAGAACCCACACATACCCTGAACTTTCGATCCATTAAAAATACACGAATAAAAAAGAGGGAGGCGACCGCGAAGGCCCCATGAATGGATGGTGCGGAGAATGCTAGCACTCTAACAGGTGTCTTAACCCTTCTCCAAGTCGAAGAAGACAGCCACCGTCTGGCGCTTAAGCAAAAAGTTATCATAATGAAGCTCATCAAGGTAACTAGATGGTCAACAGGAAAGCGGCGCCTACGAAATCCACATTGGTTTGGTTTGGCTGCTCGAATCTCGACGTCTACTTACCAATGTACAGAGTTATTCATTCGTTCCATCACCTTACATACACAGCTGATAAGGGAAATGGGTCGACAACCGGAAGGCAAGTGCTTGTCCTTCCCTGGCTTAGGAATCAGGACAACAGATTCGCACCAGCATGTGGGAACGTGACCCTCAATTCAGATGCGAGTACAAGTACGAAGAAGAAAACCTCTACCCGCAGGAGAAAGGTTCTTCAGCATCTGAACATGAATAGAATGAGGCCCTGGAGCGGAGGACCGTTACCGGGCAAGTGCACTTTCTACTTCCCGCATGGTGAATGGAGCATTAGAACTATCATGATTCGAGGAGCGGAAGTTAGGTGGCCTTGCCTCCTCTGCCTGTTTTCCGAGCTCGGAACCTCTGCGAAAAATCGGTTGAAGGCATTGGAGACTCCTCAGGGGCCACAAGGACGTCGTTCACGACCGTCAAGCCAGAGGTTGGTGAGTGGACCTTAGTGTCAGATACCCGGTGAAGGCTACCCCAGACAACAGAAGGAGTGAAACTGTTGTAGGTGCTTGTGAAAGCAGACCAGCTGGCTTTCTTGCTTTCTTTAATAACACGACGACACTGCGCACGTAATCGTTTGTAATTAATACAATTCGCCATCGTAGGGTAGCATTTAAAGGTGCGTAAAGCACTTTGACGAGTACGCATAGCGTCTCTACATGCTGCGGTCCACCGGGGGACCGGTAAGCGACATGGAGAAGAAGTTGTATGAGGGATGGAATATTCAGCAGCAGTGAGAATGACTTTCGTGAGATGTGCGATCTGACTATCGCAGCTTGCGAAGGTTTGATCCTGAAAGGTCGCCCTGGAAGAGAAGAGCCCCCAGTCTGCCTTGGAGATGTTCCAACCAGTTGAGCACAGAGATGGGGTATGATGCAGGAGATGGTTAACACACGGGAAGTGGTCGCTCGAATACGTATCAGATAGAGCGTACCATTCAAACCGACGTGCAAGTTGGGTAGTACATGTAGAGAGGTGTAAATTGGAATAGGTGTTAGTTGTGTCCGAAAGAAAAGTAGGGCTGCCAGTATTGAGGCAGACAGACAAGATTGAGGTGGTTGAAAAGGTCTGCTAACAGGGAGCCTCTCTGGCATGATGCTGGAGAGCCCCAAAGGGGATGGTGGGTATTCACGTCTCCAGTCAACAAAAAATATGGAGGAAGCTGAGCAATAATTTGCATCATGTCTGCCCTAGCAACAGCAGACGATGATGGAGTGCAAACGGCACAAACGGAAAATATGAAAGTGGTGAGAGTAATTCGGACGGCAACTGCCTGCAGGCCGGTGTGCAGTGTGATGGGATCGTAGTAAATATCATCCCGGACCAGCAACATAACCCTTCCATGAGCCGGAATACCTGCTACAGAGGGTAGGTCAAAACGCACAGAGGTATAGTATGCCAAGTCAATACAATCGCATGCTCGTAGCATCGTTTCTTTGAGAGCTACTACGAGCGGACAGTGCAAGCGTAGCAGAAACTTTATGTCCTCTAAGTTGGAGCGAATGCCGCGAATATTCCAACAAAGAATTGCCATCGTGAGAAGAAAAAGGAGATGCAAGAAGTGGTCGCCTCGAATGCCGCTGAAGGCCTGTCTTCGAGCGAGCGCTGCTGCCGCTATCAATAGGCGGAAAGTCATCGTCCATTTTTTCAATAGGCTAGTCGGCCACCATGTAAAGATGGGTGGGAGGGGAGCTTCCTCCGTTGGTGAACGGCCAGATGTTCGGCTACCAGCGGTGCGGCCAGGCGAAACGGATGACGGCCTGAGGCGGCAACCGCTGGATTGCGCAGGAGAAAAAACGCGCCGTGGCGGAGACGGAGAACTTTGCTTCCTACGAGACTTCTTGGAAGGTCTTTTAGTAGAAATACTGGCCGATGGCTGGAAGTTCGGGGTACGTAAACAGTCTTCACGGGACAGTTCCTTCTTGAAGGTCAGTGCATTTGACTTCTGGGTCTTAGTCTTGGCAGAAGCTGATGAAGGTGCTTGTGTCTTAAGGGTGACAGGAGGAAGAGGAGGCGTTGACCGGGCGGTCATAGCGCTGGCCGAATGGACGAACGTTGCGATAAAGGTCAGATCCCCTGTGAGCGTCGACACCTCCATGGTACAAGGTCACTGTCGACCTTTTTCATGACCCTATGGACAGCCATCACGCCCAGCTCATCGAGGAAAGACAATCTCCACGTCAGTCAATCCGTCGAGTGATCTAGTAGATACCACACCACGTGACGAATTCAAAGTGCGGTGAGCCTCCACCCGGACAGGGAACGTGTACAGCAGTGTGGCCTGAGGGAGTTTTTGTGCCTGAAAGGCGCTCTCAGTTTCCAACAACAAGGTAGCGTTACGCATCCTGATACAAGACTTGACAGGTCCGGCTATGACATCTACGCCCTTCTGAATAACGAAAGGGTTGACAGATGAAAAATCCTTTCCAAATCTAGAAACTACGAGGAACTTTGTCGGCAGGCGGTAGTACTTTTGTCACTGGAGGCTGGTCAAGATTCGATTTTTGGGCGGAGGTCGAGAGAGAAGAAGAAGAAGAAGAAGAAGAAGAAGAAGAAAACTCCATTGCGGATGAATCCCCCATGATTGCCAGCGTCTCTGATGGCGCGCTCCTTCCTTGTCGGGACCCCCTCAGAGGGCGCTCCCTCCTTAGGTGAATGTTTACATCTCAGGTAACACCTCCTGAGAAACGGATGGAGGGACCAGTCGGCATGGTCAGAAGGTGCAGCTCAGGCAATCACCCCTCCCTGGGCCTGACCTTTACCAGGGGATATGTGCTTGCCTTACTTGTCTACCCAGGGCGGGGAATAACACGTTACCCCGTCATCGGCTACGCGTTCAAACGCGTGGGTCGGCCTTCAGGCACGCACAGGGAGGAAAGAAGAATAGGAAAAAAAGGGAGAGAGGGAGAGAAAGGACAGACTGTCTCAAACGCCGAGGCGGAGACCATAGGGTGGACCAGAAGGCAAGGAGAAGCAGGCTAGGAGAAGAAGGCAGGGTAAAAAGGAAGGAAGACAGTGTGAGAGGGAGAAGGACAAAGAAAGGAAATAAACAAAGGAAGGAAGGAAGAAACTAGAATAAGCGAAAAACCAAAATGACCACAAATATTAATGGTTGAACCTTCGTTGACGCTGGGGAAGAACCAGCTTTCATCACAAAGCACAACAGTCTCCACCCTGCCCTCGTTTGAAACCGCTGAATTCGCAAATGGCGGTTGTCTGGGGTTGGCGGAATGCACGCTACTGGGCATCTGGGCTCTGAGATGTCCTCAAAGTAAACGATTTGTAACAGTTACGTCATTACGGTGCCGACCACTGCTCAGATTGCTTCAGCAGACCCAGTGCGACACGCTCGAGCCACAAGCCGGACACGACGGTCTTCCTTCTTAGCAGTGCCACGTGACCCTCTGGAGGCCGGTCTTGTTGCAACTGTGCATTCCTGGGAGCACAGCTGCCAACAATCGTGGACAGTGGGATCATCCGTGCTGTCTTTCTACAACATCGCAGAACGAACTTCGAGCTTCTCGCAGCCCTGTCATGCCACCTCGTTCGAACTCAGTGAGTTGTCGACTATGCCATTCTCGAGTCCCACAACTCACCATTGCCAGTCTCAAAGGTAACTACCGCTCACAATCGTTATAGCGTGTATTTAAGGCAATTCTGTATTTCACTCTCATATGCCACTACTAGCGCCTCTCTTATGCGACTGATGCGAAATATGAATAGACATCAGCTTTCGGATGCAGAAATAGCCTACCAACTTTCGTGTATGTCGCACAACTCCTCTGTGTGTTGCGGCTTTTTTATCTTCAGTGTAGATATGTGAGAAGTGGCAGGTAGGAGTCTGTTTTCTCAAAATCGTATACACCGGAAGGCAGTCCATTGGATAACTCGAACACTTGTAAAATGGTGCGCTGGACTAACTGGCCAATATTTAGTGGAGCCTTCTCGCTGGTGGAGTATTCTTTTGCACAGGTTTTGTGAAGATCGTAGAGGAAAGAAAATTTTTTTGGACTCTCGATGGAGACAGGGAAGCAGACGTTCGATGCTTCGAGACAGGCAAACGCGGACGTTCTGCACTGCCATCACAGCACTCGCGTTTCTGGGGGGGTCAGCCGATCACACGGCGGGCGGTGACAAGCGCCGTCTGAGGAACCCGCCATGTGGTTATATCGCAGCGCAGCCTAACTGGAAAGGAAAGCAGCAACGCGCTTTTCAGTCTTGCTTTGATTAGGTCCGTCATTCAATTCTCGATCAAAAAGTCTAGGACTCATACGTGACTGAGCAGCTTTTGTCATTTGCATGAACAGAACATCATTCTTGCACGTTCGGGCCCATCACTGCATAGGCACCTGCTGTTTTATATTTTCGAGAATGATCTATTGAGACGATGGTCACTTCCATACACCTATTCCTTATGGATGTTGCCAAAGCAACCCAGCTCTGATTTAAGTGCGTCTCTATGTTCGTGTTTCGTAGTCCCTCTTACCTTGTAATTTACTGCTCATATTAATATATAATTGTTGCTTTCTTAATTATATATGTGCTTAGAAGGAATGATTGTAATAGATTGGAGTAAAATTGAGCCATGATTTTTTAATTCAGTAGTTAGATAAAATCCCTTCTAATTAATTACACCTTTACTGCTGTGTGGAAGAACCGACATCCAGAAGACATTTACGAGGGTCCTTCTATTCACATAATTCAGTCTGTTGTGTGACAGAGTCATCCCATACCTGAGCTTGTGGGGAAAGAGCTGCCTCTCGATCTTTATAGCAGCCAATAGGCTTGCTGCTTCGGTTGACGTCTTAAAGATGCGAAAGCTACATCTTAACAGAATTCCTGAGACCCCTCCCGTAATCGTTACACTGAACTTCATAGTTTAACTAACTGGTACATAGCATAACAAGTTAGAAAACACGATTCTACCAACATACTGCCAATCACATGTGAACCTAGTGCATCTGGCACAAAACGAAAAGTGAGTGGGAAACAATTATCTGTGAGCATTACAGCTAGTGGTACAACACTTTTTTCTGTTATGTGAAGAGAACCTCGCTGAGGGATTTTAAAACTGTTTTACAACTCCCTTCCACCGTTTTAAGCTGGTCATGACATACGTTCTTTTCTTCAAAACGAGCAATTAACTATACATTTGCGACACATTTGAATGGAGAAGGTATTTACATCACATGGATTTCCATGAATTTGATGGCGGGAAGCAAATTACCTGTCGCAACAGAAATTATTGAGTATGGAACAGAAAACCGCTCACATAAATAGCAAGAACAAATCCGCCAGAGCATTCGCAGCCAGACATACAACATTGAGAACGCCGACTTCACGACGAACGTCATATATTCACATCAGGCATCTTTTGTAAAAAGCAGGGACTGATTTGATAAGTGTGAACAGCAAAACCAAGGATGCTGCGTAAGATGTAAGAAGTAACGTCTCGTGCCCAGTATTTGAATCTTCGACTTCCTTACATTAGTCGCCATTGTTCTGTGTGAAAACAAGATGTTGAATGATTCGCACGCTGATCTCTTGGGTTAAGAAGGCGAGACTGACTCCACTGCAGACACTGATGTAGCAGGAGTCTCAATAACTACGTAGAAACCAAAACCACGATTTCTTGTCAGCGGTCTAAGAGTACGTTGTTTCGGATGCCGTATGTCGCTTCTGGATTAATGATACCTTCCTCCATTTTCTTACCCATTTGATTCACTTTCAAACATGTCAAGTTCATGCCTAGACTTGGAAATAGGTAGGAGCATAAAACACAATTTTGTGTCAACCGAAAGGGAAATGCATTAAAAATTGTTGATGCTGTTCATAACAGATGATACTTTTAGATTATATTTGGGGTTTGGTGGCGGGAATGTGAACATATTTATGTGTAAAGCAACGTCCTAGCATCGAGCCAGTCTCCAAGTAGGTTTTTTTTTAAATTGGGACACATTTATCCTAGTAAAAATTTTATGTTCTGTACATTTGATTTTTTTAAATACATAAATATATTTACGACGATCACTCACGCAATGGATCACGTAATCCAATGTTGCACTAATTACTAAAATACGTTTTTCAATTGCTAGATGAAAGTAGTTTTCGTACTTCGCTCTCCACTGCTTAGGCAAAGTCTGCTTGTGGGCCGATATTCTGAGCAGATCACCACCACACAGAAAGTGGAACAGAGATACTATGAGCCTTAGTACGAATATGTATTTATATGCCACTTTCCAAGAAGTATTTATGAATCATATACATAGACCTACCTCAACCACCAATCTATTAACGACAACCACACCAAGTTCCTTACAGTGATTCTTGTGACCTGCCTGAACATACAGACAAACTGCAGTGGATGACTAATTTATTATTAAAAGAAAAGGTAGTAGTATGTATATGGAATTAAACCTGGAATATATTTATTCCATGTCGCTAACTAAGGGAAAAAAATTAGAAAAGAGGATTTAGAGCGTCATAAGGCTGACCATTCGCCTGCATGCAAAATTACAGATCATGGGCTGTTGTTCTAATTACATGGGTATTGGTTTGAGATTCCTTACTGCTGTTACCAGTTTCTGCGCTAACGCTGCAGGCGGGCTATCGAGCGGCTGAGCGTCGACCACGTGAGTGTCCCACTGAGAGTGTATTCGCAGCAGATATTAGACATAATGGAGGATTCAGTTAACACTAAGTGTCTCATTTGGTTGAGGCAGCAAGGGTCTGTAACCAGACTACAGGAATAACAGTTTTTGTTCAAACGTCTATACATCAGTGACTACGGACAGGTCTGTACTTAGGATGCATGAGACGCCCTGGGCAAAAGTATCACTGCTGCCCTGCCCTCCCCTCACTCCGCCCCCCCCCCCACCACCCAAACGGACATGAAATACATATATTTATTAATGTTTGAATTACAAACCTAAAAGAGTGATTTTTATAAAAATAAAGAAATCAATAAACCTTCAGACAGAATATGTAAATGTAAGGATTGAAATTTCGCTTTTAGTCATATTAAATAGAAACAATACAAATAAGTGGCATTAAATTTAGGAAGGTATCAGGAGCCAAAACTCTGAATATTGAAATAAAAAGGGATTTGGTCCTTGCTCTGTCATTTGCCAACAGATTTATTTCACTGCCAAGTCTGATTTGACAGCAAAGCCACCGAGACAATTAAGACGACCCTGTTTTTGTGATGTCCTTAAATAATTATTTGTGTATCATACAGCGGGAAATGGCCTTACTTTTGAGCGTGCTCATCAACGCATTAGAATATCTACCAAATTCCACTGCCATATGATAGTTACAGCTCCCCTGGACTTCTGTGTGCAGCTGCACTTTAATGACACCCATCTGGTACCTGACTTGTTTCGTGCGTTGTCCTCTACAGTTCCTAATGTCCACTCCCTATCTGTCAAAGTGGAGCACCGCATCAGCCAGGTCCTCGCCACCATATCGTGGATCGGGTGTAAATTCAACAATACGCTCATCTGCTAATCTCAGTTTTTTGCCACAGCACCACAGCTTAACTAATCATTGTGTGCAATATTAGGATTGGGTTGAACAATAACAATATAATATTTAACTGCAATAATTTCTGTCACTATATCTTCAACTACACTCTTGCGCATGATTCTGACTAATTTCTCGTATGTTGCAAAAGTGAAATATGGCGTTTTTTTACTTTCCAAAATACTCCTTTTGTGACGGATGACTGGCAAGAAATAGTCCAAATTCAACAATAAGTTCCACGCACATTAAAAAGTGGCCCTTATGACCACTTCCGCGTTCTT
>NW_026062645.1:37500-45000 GCF_023897955.1 Schistocerca gregaria | reverse complement strand
GTACCAGATTATCGCTTAACCTAACTGTGGCTGTACCAGATTATCGCTTAACCTAACTCAATTTGTCCCTTAACCTAACTCAATTTGTCCCTTAACCTAACTCAATTTGTCCCTTAACCTAACTCAATTTGTCCCTTAACCTAACTCAAGTTGTCCCTTAACCTAACTCAATTTGTCCCTTAACCTAACTCAATTTGTCCCTTAACCTAACTCAATTTGTCCCTTAACCTAACTCAATTTGTCCCTTAACCTAACTCAATTTGTCCCTTAACCTAACTCAAGTTGTCCCTTAACCTAACTCAATTTGTCCCTTAACCTAACTCAATTTGTCCCTTAACCTAACTCAATTTGTCCCTTAACCTAACTCAATTTGTCCCTTAACCTAACTCAATTTGTCCCTTAACCTAACTCAATTTGTCCCTTAACCTAACTCAATTTGTCCCTTAACCTAACTCAATTTGTCCCTTAACCTAACTCAAGTTGTCCCTTAACCTAACTCAAGTTGTCCCTTAACCTAACTCAAGTTGTCCCTTAACCTAACTCAAGTTGTCCCTTAACCTAACTCAAGTTGTCCCTTAACCTAACTCAAGTTGTCCCTTAACCTAACTCAAGTTGTCCCTTAACCTAACTCAAGTTGTCCCTTAACCTAACTCAAGTTGTCCCTTAACCTAACTCAAGTTGTCCCTTAACCTAACTCAAGTTGTCCCTTAACCTAACTCAAGTTGTCCCTTAACCTAACTCAAGTTGTCCCTTAACCTAACTCAAGTTGTCCCTTAACCTAACTCAAGTTGTCCCTTAACCTAACTCAAGTTGTCCCTTAACCTAACTCAAGTTGTCCCTTAACCTAACTCAAGTTGTCCCTTAACCTAACCCACGTTGTCCCTTAACCTAACTCAAGTTGTCCCTTAACCTAACTCAATTTGTCCCTTAACCTAACTCAATTTGTCCCTTAACCTAACTCAATTTGTCCCTTAACCTAACTCAATTTGTCCCTTAACCTAACTCAAGTTGTCCCTTAACCTAACTCAAGTTGTCCCTTAACCTAACTCAAGTTGTCCCTTAACCTAACTCAAGTTGTCCCTTAACCTAACTCAAGTTGTCCCTTAACCTAACTCAAGTTGTCCCTTAAACTAACTCAAGTTGTCCCTTAACCTAACTCAAGTTGTCCCTTAACCTAACTCAAGTTGTCCCTTAACCTAACTCAATTTGTCCCTTAACCTAACTCAAGTTGTCCCTTAACCTAACTCAAGTTGTCCCTTAACCTAACTCAATTTGTCCCTTAACCTAACTCAATTTGTCCCTTAACCTAACTCAAGTTGTCCCTTAACCTAACTCAAGTTGTCCCTTAACCTAACTCAAGTTGTCCCTTAACCTAACTCAAGTTGTCCCTTAACCTAACTCAAGTTGTCCCTTAACCTAACTCAAGTTGTCCCTTAACCTAACTCAAGTTGTCCCTTAACCTAACTCAAGTTGTCCCTTAACCTAACTCAAGTTGTCCCTTAACCTAACTCAAGTTGTCCCTTAACCTAACTCAAGTTGTCCCTTAACCTAACTCAAGTTGTCCCTTAACCTAACTCAAGTTGTCCCTTAACCTAACTCAAGTTGTCCCTTAACCTAACTCAAGTTGTCCCTTAACCTAACTCAAGTTGTCCCTTAACCTAACTCAAGTTGTCCCTTAACCTAACTCAATTTGTCCCTTAACCTAACTCAATTTGTCCCTTAACCTAACTCAATTTGTCCCTTAACCTAACTCAAGTTGTCCCTTAACCTAACTCAATTTGTCCCTTAACCTAACTCAATTTGTCCCTTAACCTAACTCAATTTGTCCCTTAACCTAACTCAATTTGTCCCTTAACCTAACTCAATTTGTCCCTTAACCTAACTCAAGTTGTCCCTTAACCTAACTCAATTTGTCCCTTAACCTAACTCAAGTTGTCCCTTAACCTAACTCAAGTTGTCCCTTAACCTAACTCAAGTTGTCCCTTAACCTAACTCAAGTTGTCCCTTAACCTAACTCAAGTTGTCCCTTAACCTAACTCAAGTTGTCCCTTAACCTAACTCAAGTTGTCCCTTAACCTAACCCACGTTGTCCCTTAACCTAACCCACGTTGTCCCTTAACCTAACCCACGTTGTCCCTTAACCTAACCCACGTTGTCCCTTAACCTAACCCACGTTGTCCCTTAACCTAACCCACGTTGTCCCTTAACCTAACCCACGTTGTCCCTTAACCTAACCGACGTTGTCCCTTAACCTAACCGACGTTGTCCCTTAACCTAACCGACGTTGTCCCTTAACCTAACCGACGTTGTCCCTTAACCTAACCGACGTTGTCCCTTAACCTAACCCACGTTGTCCCTTAACCTAACCCACGTTGTCCCTTAACCTAACCCACGTTGTCCCTTAACCTAACCCACGTTGTCCCTTAACCTAACCCACGTTGTCCCTTAACCTAACCCACGTTGTCCCTTAACCTAACCCACGTTGTCCCTTAACCTAACCCACGTTGTCCCTTAACCTAACCCACGTTGTCCCTTAACCTAACCCACGTTGTCCCTTAACCTAACCCACGTTGTCCCTTAACCTAACCCACGTTGTCCCTTAACCTAACCCACGTTGTCCCTTAACCTAACCCACGTTGTCCCTTAACCTAACCCACGTTGTCCCTTAACCTAACCCACGTTGTCCCTTAACCTAACCCACGTTGTCCCTTAACCTAACCCACGTTGTCCCTTAACCTAACCCACGTTGTCCCTTAACCTAACCCACGTTGTCCCTTAACCTAACCCACGTTGTCCCTTAACCTAACCCACGTTGTCCCTTAACCTAACCCACGTTGTCCCTTAACCTAACCCACGTTGTCCCTTTGCCTAACATAGTTCACTGCTCGGAATCTCTGGTGTCGTTGTTATCCTCATGTAGATGTCTTGCGAGTGTTGCTTACTTTCCACATATTCCTGCTATCCACTGTCAATTGTACTGCAATAGGACTATATCGCCGACCCCCCCCCCTCCCCCCCCTCTGTCCCCCTCTGTCCCCCTCTTTGTGTCTCTGTCCTCTCAAGCTGGTCGGTCTGGCGTTTGAGTGTTAAATGAGCCTCGCAGCTGTTCAGTTGCATTCAGATGTCGACGCCCTCAGTGTACGTCGTGGTATGGTCTGTGTCCATTGTCCGCTGATGTCGTACGCGTAACCCACACGCTGTACCGATCATCGGTCGTTACGTACAGAGTGAAGTAGTGTGATACGTGTGACCGTACGCTGGCTGTGCCCAACGGTGTCGAATCTCAATTTCCATATGTTGTGCTTGATGCTACTTGTCTCGTCTCCCAATAACAGCTAGGTTGCACTGTGGTACGCCGTAGAGGCGTGTGGGAGGAACGTACGAACGCATTGTATGTCACCCTGGGTCGCTGGGGGTGGTGGTGCGGTGAGTCAGGTCAGGTCAGGTCAGCGTGAGCCGTCTGATGTAGTGACGCGTGTATTCCGACTTTGTCGTATTGCCTCACACAAAGTGCTACCCTGGTGGACCGCGTTCCATATCTGGGACATGCCGCAGATGCCGGTTGACAGTGGATCGCGGAAGGTACATCGCATACGTGCGCGGGCCACCTTCCACGTGTTCTCTTCTGCACATGTCGCAGTGTGTATGTGGTCTGATGTAGCGTGTCGTGACACATGACATCCTGGCATGCAAGAATTGTTGAATTCGCAAATGTAGGTGGACATCTACGTTTACTGCCCAAGATACGCAAATGAACTGGAAATCCGTTGTTGAGCGGTTGTTCACGCTGGAGGTGAATCTGTGATGGCGACGATCGGTACAGCTATTAACCGGTTGTTTCAGCGGTACCCGCCACATCCACACGCGTGACTAGGCCCATGTGGGTATGAAGCGATACGCGGCGGTGGCTTGGTGGGACTGTTCCCGGCCGGTGAAGGGGGGCCGCCCGGCGTGTTGGCCGCGCGCTGCGTGGGCGCACGCGCAACAGGCGGCTGGTGGGGGGCGCCGAGTGGCAGGAGCGCCAGCCGACGGGCCCGGCAGGCGGCGCAGCTACGCTGCGGCGCACCCTGCACGCGGCGCCTGGCGGCCAAAGTTGGTTCAGCCGAGCCCGGTGCGAAGCGCGGTGGACATCTGCAGTGTGCTGGTCTGATTGAGGACTGTGTGCGTTGAGGATGCGCCGCCGCCTGGCACTCGGCGCCGCGACGCCGTCTGCTGCTCGGTCGCCCCAGCGGTTCTCGCAGGTGGTTTGTATCGCAGTTGTGCGGACGTGTTGGCGCGTGCGCTGTGCTGGGAGAGTTCGCTTCTGCACCCAAGTGGGGCTTTGCCCTTGTGTGGCGCTGGCGTTGGAGCTGCCGGTCACCATAGGTGGCGCGTGTTGTCTCCCGCCGGCAATGCCACGACAGCACGCTCCCGGGCCTCTGTCGGCAGCGGCAAGCTCAGTTGGGAGCAAGGGTGTTCGCACTAAAACCGTCTACTCGCCTAACTCCGGGCGATTGCGCCTCTCTCGAAACCGACCAAGTACCTAGGACGGCGCTGCGCGCCGCCGGGACCTGAGAGGGTTTCGAGGTGTATCGTGCAGGGGAGCTCGGCCTCCTCCTGTTTGCAGAATAATTGAGCGGACGCTTGCGTGTTCGCGCGGGCCCCCGGGACACACTCCCGGGCGGCCGGCTGCTCAGCTCTAGTTGACGCAGCTCCCTGGTTGATCCTGCCAGTAGTCATATGCTTGTCTCAAAGATTAAGCCATGCATGTCTCAGTACAAGCCGCATTAAGGTGAAACCGCGAATGGCTCATTAAATCAGTTATGGTTCCTTAGATCGTACCCACGTTACTTGGATAACTGTGGTAATTCTAGAGCTAATACATGCAAACAGAGTCCCGACCAGAGATGGAAGGGACGCTTTTATTAGATCAAAACCAATCGGATTGGCTTGTCTGGTCCGTTTGCCTTGGTGACTCTGAATAACTTTGGGCTGATCGCACGGTCCTCGTACCGGCGACGCATCTTTCAAATGTCTGCCTTATCAACTGTCGATGGTAGGTTCTGCGCCTACCATGGTTGTAACGGGTAACGGGGAATCAGGGTTCGATTCCGGAGAGGGAGCCTGAGAAACGGCTACCACATCCAAGGAAGGCAGCAGGCGCGCAAATTACCCACTCCCGGCACGGGGAGGTAGTGACGAAAAATAACGATACGGGACTCATCCGAGGCCCCGTAATCGGAATGAGTACACTTTAAATCCTTTAACGAGTATCTATTGGAGGGCAAGTCTGGTGCCAGCAGCCGCGGTAATTCCAGCTCCAATAGCGTATATTAAAGTTGTTGCGGTTAAAAAGCTCGTAGTTGGATTTGTGTCCCACGCTGTTGGTTCACCGCCCGTCGGTGTTTAACTGGCATGTATCGTGGGACGTCCTGCCGGTGGGGCGAGCCGAAGGGGTGCTTTCGCGTCCCGAGGCGGACCCCGTTTAAATCCTACCAGGGTGCTCTTTGTTGAGTGTCTCGGTGGGCCGGCACGTTTACTTTGAACAAATTAGAGTGCTTAAAGCAGGCAAGCCCGCCTGAATACTGTGTGCATGGAATAATGGAATAGGACCTCGGTTCTATTTTGTTGGTTTTCGGAACCCGAGGTAATGATTAATAGGGACAGGCGGGGGCATTCGTATTGCGACGTTAGAGGTGAAATTCTTGGATCGTCGCAAGACGAACAGAAGCGAAAGCATTTGCCAAGTATGTTTTCATTAATCAAGAACGAAAGTTAGAGGTTCGAAGGCGATCAGATACCGCCCTAGTTCTAACCATAAACGATGCCAGCCAGCGATCCGCCGCAGTTCCTCCGATGACTCGGCGGGCAGCCTCCGGGAAACCAAAGCTTTTGGGTTCCGGGGGAAGTATGGTTGCAAAGCTGAAACTTAAAGGAATTGACGGAAGGGCACCACCAGGAGTGGAGCCTGCGGCTTAATTTGACTCAACACGGGAAACCTCACCAGGCCCGGACACCGGAAGGATTGACAGATTGATAGCTCTTTCTTGATTCGGTGGGTGGTGGTGCATGGCCGTTCTTAGTTGGTGGAGCGATTTGTCTGGTTAATTCCGATAACGAACGAGACTCTAGCCTGCTAACTAGTCGCGTGACATCCTTCGTGCTGTCAGCGATTACTTTTCTTCTTAGAGGGACAGGCGGCTTCTAGCCGCACGAGATTGAGCAATAACAGGTCTGTGATGCCCTTAGATGTTCTGGGCCGCACGCGCGCTACACTGAAGGAATCAGCGTGTCTTCCTAGGCCGAAAGGTCGGGGTAACCCGCTGAACCTCCTTCGTGCTAGGGATTGGGGCTTGCAATTGTTCCCCATGAACGAGGAATTCCCAGTAAGCGCGAGTCATAAGCTCGCGTTGATTACGTCCCTGCCCTTTGTACACACCGCCCGTCGCTACTACCGATTGAATGATTTAGTGAGGTCTTCGGACTGGTACGCGGCATCGACTCTGTCGTTGCCGATGCTACCGGAAAGATGACCAAACTTGATCATTTAGAGGAAGTAAAAGTCGTAACAAGGTTTCCGTAGGTGAACCTGCGGAAGGATCATTACCGACTAGACTGCATGTCTTTCGATGTGCGTGTCGTGTCGCGCAACACGCTACCTGTACGGCAGTGGCCGTGCGCCGCGTGCGGAACCACGCGTGCCTCTCAAAACTAGCGGAAGTGTTGTTGTTGTGTGGTACGAGCGCTGAAGCTCTGGAGCGGCTGGCCTGCGGTACCTGGCGCCTGGCGCCGGTTTTGAATGACGTTCGCCCGAGTGCCTGTCCGCTCCGGTGTGGAGCCGTACGACGCCCATCGGCTGTGAGGCCGTTGGACACAAAAAAAATAGTGGAACAGGGGCCGTCAGACGCCTCAGTCCCGCAAATGCTACTGTCTTGAAAGAGACAGTGGGAGACTGAAAAGGAAAAGATCACCCAGGACGGTGGATCACTCGGCTCGTGGGTCGATGAAGAACGCAGCAAATTGCGCGTCGACATGTGAACTGCAGGACACATGAACATCGACGTTTCGAACGCACATTGCGGTCCATGGATTCCGTTCCCGGGCCACGTCTGGCTGAGGGTCGGCTACGTATACTGAAGCGCGCGGCGTTTGTCCCGCTTCGGAGACGTGGGAGTGTCGTGGTCGCCTGTGTGGCCGGCCGCGTCTCCTTAAACGTGCGATGCGCGCCCGTCGCCTGGCGGTTCGCATACCGGTACTTTCTCGGTAGCGTGCACAGCCGGCTGGCGGTGTGGCGTGCGACACCTCGTACAACGACCTCAGAGCAGGCGAGACTACCCGCTGAATTTAAGCATATTACTAAGCGGAGGAAAAGAAACTAACAAGGATTCCCCCAGTAGCGGCGAGCGAACAGGGAAGAGTCCAGCACCGAACCCCGCAGGCTGCCGCCTGTCGTGGCATGTGGTGTTTGGGAGGGTCCACTACCCCCGACGCCTCGCGCCGAGCCCAAGTCCAACTTGAATG
>NW_026062645.1:25000-32500 GCF_023897955.1 Schistocerca gregaria | reverse complement strand
ACGCCCGGCGGCAAAGAGTGCTCCTCTGAGGATATAGATGTTCCGTTCCGCCGCACAATGGTGACGGTGACCGCTGCCTGCGGTGGCAACGCTGGGCACAGTCGATACTCGCCGTGTGGTGGAAGGTAAACATTATGCGGTACATCAGTACTTTCCTAATAGTTCGGTCGTCTCACGGCACTGCTTAGTAAATGATGCAAGGCCAAATATAGATGATTTATGCGAATGTCCCTATACGTGCTGTAAGACTGGGCACACAACGTGAATCGCACGTCAGCCAGACACTCGAACATGCACCACTCTCGGCCTGCAACGGAGACACACAATACGTAAACATCTGGAATGCGACAATGTCGAGTGCATCCTCTCTGCCACATTGCACCGTCGACACTATGATAACCAGAGCAGTAGGTCCACCTATAAAAGCACAATACCCCACTCCTCCGACAACTACCATTGCTCAGATAAATCAACACCACCAACACACATCCTACACAGAGGGGCACCAAATATCATCCCCCGCCCTCGTGTTATACCACATGAAAAATTGCAGAAGTGAGAGACACACATCCGCCAGCCTCTTGCTACAAGCATCGAACCGACGTGACGTATCTGACGGTGACTCAGGCATCCGTGTACTGCCACCACTATCCACCCCCCCCCCCCCTCTCTCTCTGCCCCCTTCCCACACAATACCAAATTTAACCAACTTTATCGCTTAACCTAACTGTGGCTGTACCAGTTTATCGCTTAACCTAACTGTGGCTGTACCAGTTTATCGCTTAACCTAACTGTGGCTGTACCAGTTTATCGCTTAACCTAACTGTGGCTGTACCAGTTTATCGCTTAACCTAACTGTGGCTGTACCAGTTTATCGCTTAACCTAACTGTGGCTGTACCAGTTTATCGCTTAACCTAACTGTGGCTGTACCAGTTTATCGCTTAACCTAACTGTGGCTGTACCAGTTTATCGCTTAACCTAACTGTGGCTGTACCAGTTTATCGCTTAACCTAACTGTGGCTGTACCAGTTTATCGCTTAACCTAACTGTGGCTGTACCAGTTTATCGCTTAACCTAACTGTGGCTGTACCAGTTTATCGCTTAACCTAACTGTGGCTGTACCAGTTTATCGCTTAACCTAACTGTGGCTGTACCAGTTTATCGCTTAACCTAACTGTGGCTGTACCAGTTTATCGCTTAACCTAACTGTGGCTGTACCAGTTTATCGCTTAACCTAACTGTGGCTGTACCAGATTATCGCTTAACCTAACTGTGGCTGTACCAGATTATCGCTTAACCTAACTGTGGCTGTACCAGATTATCGCTTAACCTAACTGTGGCTGTACCAGATTATCGCTTAACCTAACTGTGGCTGTACCAGATTATCGCTTAACCTAACTCAATTTGTCCCTTAACCTAACTCAATTTGTCCCTTAACCTAACTCAATTTGTCCCTTAACCTAACTCAATTTGTCCCTTAACCTAACTCAAGTTGTCCCTTAACCTAACTCAATTTGTCCCTTAACCTAACTCAATTTGTCCCTTAACCTAACTCAATTTGTCCCTTAACCTAACTCAATTTGTCCCTTAACCTAACTCAATTTGTCCCTTAACCTAACTCAAGTTGTCCCTTAACCTAACTCAATTTGTCCCTTAACCTAACTCAATTTGTCCCTTAACCTAACTCAATTTGTCCCTTAACCTAACTCAATTTGTCCCTTAACCTAACTCAATTTGTCCCTTAACCTAACTCAATTTGTCCCTTAACCTAACTCAATTTGTCCCTTAACCTAACTCAATTTGTCCCTTAACCTAACTCAAGTTGTCCCTTAACCTAACTCAAGTTGTCCCTTAACCTAACTCAAGTTGTCCCTTAACCTAACTCAAGTTGTCCCTTAACCTAACTCAAGTTGTCCCTTAACCTAACTCAAGTTGTCCCTTAACCTAACTCAAGTTGTCCCTTAACCTAACTCAAGTTGTCCCTTAACCTAACTCAAGTTGTCCCTTAACCTAACTCAAGTTGTCCCTTAACCTAACTCAAGTTGTCCCTTAACCTAACTCAAGTTGTCCCTTAACCTAACTCAAGTTGTCCCTTAACCTAACTCAAGTTGTCCCTTAACCTAACTCAAGTTGTCCCTTAACCTAACTCAAGTTGTCCCTTAACCTAACTCAAGTTGTCCCTTAACCTAACTCAATTTGTCCCTTAACCTAACCCACGTTGTCCCTTAACCTAACTCAAGTTGTCCCTTAACCTAACTCAATTTGTCCCTTAACCTAACTCAATTTGTCCCTTAACCTAACTCAATTTGTCCCTTAACCTAACTCAATTTGTCCCTTAACCTAACTCAAGTTGTCCCTTAACCTAACTCAAGTTGTCCCTTAACCTAACTCAAGTTGTCCCTTAACCTAACTCAAGTTGTCCCTTAACCTAACTCAAGTTGTCCCTTAACCTAACTCAAGTTGTCCCTTAACCTAACTCAAGTTGTCCCTTAACCTAACTCAAGTTGTCCCTTAACCTAACTCAAGTTGTCCCTTAACCTAACTCAAGTTGTCCCTTAACCTAACTCAATTTGTCCCTTAACCTAACTCAAGTTGTCCCTTAACCTAACTCAAGTTGTCCCTTAACCTAACTCAATTTGTCCCTTAACCTAACTCAATTTGTCCCTTAACCTAACTCAAGTTGTCCCTTAACCTAACTCAAGTTGTCCCTTAACCTAACTCAAGTTGTCCCTTAACCTAACTCAAGTTGTCCCTTAACCTAACTCAAGTTGTCCCTTAACCTAACTCAAGTTGTCCCTTAACCTAACTCAAGTTGTCCCTTAACCTAACTCAAGTTGTCCCTTAACCTAACTCAAGTTGTCCCTTAACCTAACTCAAGTTGTCCCTTAACCTAACTCAAGTTGTCCCTTAACCTAACTCAAGTTGTCCCTTAACCTAACTCAAGTTGTCCCTTAACCTAACTCAAGTTGTCCCTTAACCTAACTCAAGTTGTCCCTTAACCTAACTCAAGTTGTCCCTTAACCTAACTCAAGTTGTCCCTTAACCTAACTCAATTTGTCCCTTAACCTAACTCAATTTGTCCCTTAACCTAACTCAATTTGTCCCTTAACCTAACTCAAGTTGTCCCTTAACCTAACTCAATTTGTCCCTTAACCTAACTCAATTTGTCCCTTAACCTAACTCAATTTGTCCCTTAACCTAACTCAATTTGTCCCTTAACCTAACTCAATTTGTCCCTTAACCTAACTCAAGTTGTCCCTTAACCTAACTCAATTTGTCCCTTAACCTAACTCAAGTTGTCCCTTAACCTAACTCAAGTTGTCCCTTAACCTAACTCAAGTTGTCCCTTAACCTAACTCAAGTTGTCCCTTAACCTAACTCAAGTTGTCCCTTAACCTAACTCAAGTTGTCCCTTAACCTAACCCACGTTGTCCCTTAACCTAACCCACGTTGTCCCTTAACCTAACCCACGTTGTCCCTTAACCTAACCCACGTTGTCCCTTAACCTAACCCACGTTGTCCCTTAACCTAACCCACGTTGTCCCTTAACCTAACCCACGTTGTCCCTTAACCTAACCGACGTTGTCCCTTAACCTAACCGACGTTGTCCCTTAACCTAACCGACTTTGTCCCTTAACCTAACCGACGTTGTCCCTTAACCTAACCGACGTTGTCCCTTAACCTAACCCACGTTGTCCCTTAACCTAACCCACGTTGTCCCTTAACCTAACCCACGTTGTCCCTTAACCTAACCCACGTTGTCCCTTAACCTAACCCACGTTGTCCCTTAACCTAACCCACGTTGTCCCTTAACCTAACCCACGTTGTCCCTTAACCTAACCCACGTTGTCCCTTAACCTAACCCACGTTGTCCCTTAACCTAACCCACGTTGTCCCTTAACCTAACCCACGTTGTCCCTTAACCTAACCCACGTTGTCCCTTAACCTAACCCACGTTGTCCCTTAACCTAACCCACGTTGTCCCTTAACCTAACCCACGTTGTCCCTTAACCTAACCCACGTTGTCCCTTAACCTAACCCACGTTGTCCCTTAACCTAACCCACGTTGTCCCTTAACCTAACCCACGTTGTCCCTTAACCTAACCCACGTTGTCCCTTAACCTAACCCACGTTGTCCCTTAACCTAACCCACGTTGTCCCTTTGCCTAACATAGTTCACTGCTCGGAATCTCTGGTGTCGTTGTTATCCTCATGTAGATGTCTTGCGAGTGTTGCTTACTTTCCACATATTCCTGCTATCCACTGTCAATTGTACTGCAATAGGACTATATCGCCGACCCCCCCCCTCCCCCCCCTCTGTCCCCCTCTGTCCCCCTCTTTGTGTCTCTGTCCTCTCAAGCTGGTCGGTCTGGCGTTTGAGTGTTAAATGAGCCTCGCAGCTGTTCAGTTGCATTCAGATGTCGACGCCCTCAGTGTACGTCGTGGTATGGTCTGTGTCCATTGTCCGCTGATGTCGTACGCGTAACCCACACGCTGTACCGATCATCGGTCGTTACGTACAGAGTGAAGTAGTGTGATACGTGTGACCGTACGCTGGCTGTGCCCAACGGTGTCGAATCTCAATTTCCATATGTTGTGCTTGATGCTACTTGTCTCGTCTCCCAATAACAGCTAGGTTGCACTGTGGTACGCCGTAGAGGCGTGTGGGAGGAACGTACGAACGCATTGTATGTCACCCTGGGTCGCTGGGGGTGGTGGTGCGGTGAGTCAGGTCAGGTCAGGTCAGCGTGAGCCGTCTGATGTAGTGACGCGTGTATTCCGACTTTGTCGTATTGCCTCACACAAAGTGCTACCCTGGTGGACCGCGTTCCATATCTGGGACATGCCGCAGATGCCGGTTGACAGTGGATCGCGGAAGGTACATCGCATACGTGCGCGGGCCACCTTCCACGTGTTCTCTTCTGCACATGTCGCAGTGTGTATGTGGTCTGATGTAGCGTGTCGTGACACATGACATCCTGGCATGCAAGAATTGTTGAATTCGCAAATGTAGGTGGACATCTACGTTTACTGCCCAAGATACGCAAATGAACTGGAAATCCGTTGTTGAGCGGTTGTTCACGCTGGAGGTGAATCTGTGATGGCGACGATCGGTACAGCTATTAACCGGTTGTTTCAGCGGTACCCGCCACATCCACACGCGTGACTAGGCCCATGTGGGTATGAAGCGATACGCGGCGGTGGCTTGGTGGGACTGTTCCCGGCCGGTGAAGGGGGGCCGCCCGGCGTGTTGGCCGCGCGCTGCGTGGGCGCACGCGCAACAGGCGGCTGGTGGGGGGCGCCGAGTGGCAGGAGCGCCAGCCGACGGGCCCGGCAGGCGGCGCAGCTACGCTGCGGCGCACCCTGCACGCGGCGCCTGGCGGCCAAAGTTGGTTCAGCCGAGCCCGGTGCGAAGCGCGGTGGACATCTGCAGTGTGCTGGTCTGATTGAGGACTGTGTGCGTTGAGGATGCGCCGCCGCCTGGCACTCGGCGCCGCGACGCCGTCTGCTGCTCGGTCGCCCCAGCGGTTCTCGCAGGTGGTTTGTATCGCAGTTGTGCGGACGTGTTGGCGCGTGCGCTGTGCTGGGAGAGTTCGCTTCTGCACCCAAGTGGGGCTTTGCCCTTGTGTGGCGCTGGCGTTGGAGCTGCCGGTCACCATAGGTGGCGCGTGTTGTCTCCCGCCGGCAATGCCACGACAGCACGCTCCCGGGCCTCTGTCGGCAGCGGCAAGCTCAGTTGGGAGCAAGGGTGTTCGCACTAAAACCGTCTACTCGCCTAACTCCGGGCGATTGCGCCTCTCTCGAAACCGACCAAGTACCTAGGACGGCGCTGCGCGCCGCCGGGACCTGAGAGGGTTTCGAGGTGTATCGTGCAGGGGAGCTCGGCCTCCTCCTGTTTGCAGAATAATTGAGCGGACGCTTGCGTGTTCGCGCGGGCCCCCGGGACACACTCCCGGGCGGCCGGCTGCTCAGCTCTAGTTGACGCAGCTCCCTGGTTGATCCTGCCAGTAGTCATATGCTTGTCTCAAAGATTAAGCCATGCATGTCTCAGTACAAGCCGCATTAAGGTGAAACCGCGAATGGCTCATTAAATCAGTTATGGTTCCTTAGATCGTACCCACGTTACTTGGATAACTGTGGTAATTCTAGAGCTAATACATGCAAACAGAGTCCCGACCAGAGATGGAAGGGACGCTTTTATTAGATCAAAACCAATCGGATTGGCTTGTCTGGTCCGTTTGCCTTGGTGACTCTGAATAACTTTGGGCTGATCGCACGGTCCTCGTACCGGCGACGCATCTTTCAAATGTCTGCCTTATCAACTGTCGATGGTAGGTTCTGCGCCTACCATGGTTGTAACGGGTAACGGGGAATCAGGGTTCGATTCCGGAGAGGGAGCCTGAGAAACGGCTACCACATCCAAGGAAGGCAGCAGGCGCGCAAATTACCCACTCCCGGCACGGGGAGGTAGTGACGAAAAATAACGATACGGGACTCATCCGAGGCCCCGTAATCGGAATGAGTACACTTTAAATCCTTTAACGAGTATCTATTGGAGGGCAAGTCTGGTGCCAGCAGCCGCGGTAATTCCAGCTCCAATAGCGTATATTAAAGTTGTTGCGGTTAAAAAGCTCGTAGTTGGATTTGTGTCCCACGCTGTTGGTTCACCGCCCGTCGGTGTTTAACTGGCATGTATCGTGGGACGTCCTGCCGGTGGGGCGAGCCGAAGGGGTGCTTTCGCGTCCCGAGGCGGACCCCGTTTAAATCCTACCAGGGTGCTCTTTGTTGAGTGTCTCGGTGGGCCGGCACGTTTACTTTGAACAAATTAGAGTGCTTAAAGCAGGCAAGCCCGCCTGAATACTGTGTGCATGGAATAATGGAATAGGACCTCGGTTCTATTTTGTTGGTTTTCGGAACCCGAGGTAATGATTAATAGGGACAGGCGGGGGCATTCGTATTGCGACGTTAGAGGTGAAATTCTTGGATCGTCGCAAGACGAACAGAAGCGAAAGCATTTGCCAAGTATGTTTTCATTAATCAAGAACGAAAGTTAGAGGTTCGAAGGCGATCAGATACCGCCCTAGTTCTAACCATAAACGATGCCAGCCAGCGATCCGCCGCAGTTCCTCCGATGACTCGGCGGGCAGCCTCCGGGAAACCAAAGCTTTTGGGTTCCGGGGGAAGTATGGTTGCAAAGCTGAAACTTAAAGGAATTGACGGAAGGGCACCACCAGGAGTGGAGCCTGCGGCTTAATTTGACTCAACACGGGAAACCTCACCAGGCCCGGACACCGGAAGGATTGACAGATTGATAGCTCTTTCTTGATTCGGTGGGTGGTGGTGCATGGCCGTTCTTAGTTGGTGGAGCGATTTGTCTGGTTAATTCCGATAACGAACGAGACTCTAGCCTGCTAACTAGTCGCGTGACATCCTTCGTGCTGTCAGCGATTACTTTTCTTCTTAGAGGGACAGGCGGCTTCTAGCCGCACGAGATTGAG
>NW_026062645.1:15000-22500 GCF_023897955.1 Schistocerca gregaria | reverse complement strand
ATGCTGAAGCCGCGAGCAAACGACTCGGATCGGAGTGCCAAGTGGGCCACTTTTGGTAAGCAGAACTGGCGCTGTGGGATGAACCAAACGCCGAGTTAAGGCGCCCGAATCGACGCTCATGGGAAACCATGAAAGGCGTTGGTTGCTTAAGACAGCAGGACGGTGGCCATGGAAGTCGGAATCCGCTAAGGAGTGTGTAACAACTCACCTGCCGAAGCAACTAGCCCTGAAAATGGATGGCGCTGAAGCGTCGTGCCTATACTCGGCCGTCAGTCTGGCAGTCATGGCCGGTCCTCGCGGCCGGCCGCGAAGCCCTGACGAGTAGGAGGGTCGCGGCGGTGGGCGCAGAAGGGTCTGGGCGTGAGCCTGCCTGGAGCCGCCGTCGGTGCAGATCTTGGTGGTAGTAGCAAATACTCCAGCGAGGCCCTGGAGGGCTGACGCGGAGAAGGGTTTCGTGTGAACAGCCGTTGCACACGAGTCAGTCGATCCTAAGCCCTAGGAGAAATCCGATGTTGATGGGGGCCGTCATAGCATGATGCACTTTGTGCTGGCCCCCGTTGGGCGAAAGGGAATCCGGTTCCTATTCCGGAACCCGGCAGCGGAACCGATATAAGTCGGGCCCCTCTTTTAGAGATGCTCGTCGGGGTAACCCAAAAGGACCCGGAGACGCCGTCGGGAGATCGGGGAAGAGTTTTCTTTTCTGCATGAGCGTTCGAGTTCCCTGGAATCCTCTAGCAGGGAGATAGGGTTTGGAACGCGAAGAGCACCGCAGTTGCGGCGGTGTCCCGATCTTCCCCTCGGACCTTGAAAATCCGGGAGAGGGCCACGTGGAGGTGTCGCGCCGGTTCGTACCCATATCCGCAGCAGGTCTCCAAGGTGAAGAGCCTCTAGTCGATAGAATAATGTAGGTAAGGGAAGTCGGCAAATTGGATCCGTAACTTCGGGATAAGGATTGGCTCTGAGGATCGGGGCGTGTCGGGCTTGGTCGGGAAGTGGGTCAGCGCTAACGTGCCGGGCCTGGGCGAGGTGAGTGCCGTAGGGGTGCCGGTAAGTGCGGGCGTTTAGCGCGGGCGTGGTCTGCTCTCGCCGTTGGTTGGCCTCGTGCTGGCCGGCGGTGCAGGATGCGCGCGCCTGCGCGGCGTTCGCGCCCCGGTGCTTCAACCTGCGTGCAGGATCCGAGCTCGGTCCCGTGCCTTGGCCTCCCACGGATCTTCCTTGCTGCGAGGCCGCGTCCGCCTTAGCGTGCTCCTCCGGGGGCGCGCGGGTGCGCGGATTCTCTTCGGCCGCCATTCAACGATCAACTCAGAACTGGCACGGACTGGGGGAATCCGACTGTCTAATTAAAACAAAGCATTGCGATGGCCCTAGCGGGTGTTGACGCAATGTGATTTCTGCCCAGTGCTCTGAATGTCAACGTGAAGAAATTCAAGCAAGCGCGGGTAAACGGCGGGAGTAACTATGACTCTCTTAAGGTAGCCAAATGCCTCGTCATCTAATTAGTGACGCGCATGAATGGATTAACGAGATTCCCGCTGTCCCTATCTACTCCAGAGAAAAGCGGTCTGCGCAGCGCCACCTGGGGGAGGTGTGTTGCCTCCCATAACTGGGTTAAAACCGCCAGGAGACCCTCTGATTCCCTGAAGTCAACGAACGCGTCGGGGCTCAGAGGAACCTGAGTGGGGCGGGGACCGTAATGTCCAATCTCGTGGCCTTGTCGTGGCTCTCTGGCTCAGTAACCCCCTTAGATGGGGCGAAGCTAACACGGGATGGGCCGTCCATGCATGACGTTAAACGGCTAGCCCTTAACTGGGTGCAATCCTCACGGTCCGCACTGGCCCACCGTTAATTAGCAAAAGCGGTGGGTGAGACATGGTCGGTCATGATCCCCCGGTACGTGTGGAGACCCCCCTGGGGAACGTAACTCGGGCTTGAGTGCCGCACCGTCTCGATGATGTCAAACTCCACAATATAAGACCCAGCTACCACCTTCAACATCTCTGGGCTGTGGATTTGTGAGGGTTGTCGTGTGTCAAGGTAGGACGTAAAACTCCCGTCGCGGCAAGACGTTAAGTGCCCCCAACCCAAGCGAAAGCAAAGGGTGCGTGGCGCAGGGGAAGCTGCGTAACGAGAGACACACCACCTGTCTCTCCTGAGTTGAGCGCGGCGGCTGGGCGAGGGTATGAGGGTAAGTCTCACGACGATCCTGGGGCCCTGCGGTCTGGCTGCTGCAGTTCCTCACGTCCTGGACGACGTTAAATGGTCCCCCAACCCAAGGCGAAAGCAAAGGGTGCATGGCGCAGGGGAAGCTGCGTCGCAAGGGACACAAGATCTGTCCCTCGCAGGGCAAACAACATCTCAGCTCTGCAAACCCCACGGCCACATTCGCTGGGGAGGGATCACGGCCCGAGCCGGCAAAGGCTCATCGCCGTGAACGGGATGTCCCGGACATGCTCCGTCAAGCCGGGGCATGGTGACATGTCCCCGGCTAGGTTAGATGGGGCCAGACCCCCGAAAGTCTGGGGGACCGACCCAGCACCTGGGTAGGACTGGGTTCTTGGCCTTTAGGTGGGAACTCGGCCGAGTAGGGGGCGAAGGCCGAGAGGTGAATCCGCCTCTCCGGAATGCGGTGGGCATTTGCCGGGGAGGGACGGGTGAAATCCCCAGTGATGTGGTTGTGGAAGGGGACTAGTGCGCTGGAAACGGCGTGTTAAACCCAGCAGCTCTTAAAGCTCTTGGTCAAGGGGCGGGACTGGTGAGCGAGCTGCGATTTGCCCCCCCCCATGCCAGAGAGGCCGGTCCGGGGTAAGAGACGGGCCTCCAATTTATCACTCTTCAATTCAATCAATGATGGCAGAAAACGTGGAGAGTGATACGGCGCTATTGGAGCAAGACGCTCCATTCGATGCAAGATCAAACGTCTCCGTCATGGAGCGACACGCCCATTTTCTTCGGCTTCTAGACCGAAGCGTTAAACATGGAAAGATCACCGCAGATCAAATCAGGGTGATCAAAGAGGAAGTTGCCAACTGGGCTCTGGCGCATGCCAAGCTCGAGGGGCAATATGAAGAGATAAAGGCGGAAAATGACCGCCTTAGAAAAGAGGCGGCAAAGCCCCAGAAGTCCTATGCTGCAGTTGCGGCAGCACCAATCACGACAAAACGTACGGTGCAAGATACGATAAAGCAGAACGTACAGAAAGCTGTCCCAACAGTCTTCATAAAGCCTAAGAAAGGGGACGATGTCAAAACGGCAAAAGCCAAGTTTGAAAAGAGTATAAACCCTAGAGTAGATAAAATCAAAATAAATCAGATAAGGACTACAAAAAACGTATTGATAGTCGAACTGGCCTCTACTGAGGACAGTGACAAACTAATGAACAATACTAAAATTCAGGAGTCATTTACATGCGAAAAGCCCAGAAAGCGAAGGCCACTTATGATGATGTACGATGTACCATCATATATGACCCAGGACGACGTGGCTGACTGTGTTTACGCACAGAATTTTGAGGACAAAATGACTCGCGAAGAATTCATAGAACAATTCAAGGTCCGCTTCAAGGCAGGTCCTCGTGACAGAAACACTGTGCACCATGCCATTGAAGTGTCACCGGAATTGCGTAAACAGATCATTACAACCAATAGACTATACGTAGGCTATAATGCAATATCCGTCAAGGACTATACTGCCCTTGCTAAATGTACCAAATGTCACGATTACGGACATGTTGCAAAATACTGTAGCTTCCTAAACCCAGTATGTGGGAATTGTGGAAGCGATAAGCATGACAAAACAAAGTGCGACAAAGAAACGCCCACCTGCATCCCTTGTAAATACCGGAAACGCACCTGCAACACTCCCGGTAAGGAGTGTGCAACCTATAAAATAATGATACAGCGGCTCATACAGAGGACAGACTATGGCAACGCGCTATAGAGTCACTCGAAAATCACCGAGCAAACAGTTGCGAGATGCAGGTCGGTGGCGGAAACTAAAGGAATCACAGGAATCTCTGCCCTCGGTGGTCGACGAGCGAGAGGAGGAGTGGAAGGTCTATTCTGTCTTAGTTCCAGACGTGCAACCGGAGATGCGGGACTTCTCCTGCCAGGTTGGGTCCTTCCTGGCCATTAGGAGGAGTCCTCCAGGAGATCCGGCGACCGAGCAGACCAACTTGGAGTCTACCTCTTCACAGAGTGGGGGCTTTCTCACGCGCAAGGAGGGAGAGACCTACACACTTCCTGTTCCGACAGAGCGGCCGGAGTCGACGGATTTCTCCTGTCAGGTTGGGGGTTTCCTGGCCACAGGGAGGGGTCATTTAGGCTTCCGGGAGGTGGCGGTGACCGGCGGGGCGGCTTCATCCGCCGGGAGCGGGGGTTCCCGCTCGTCCTCGGGGGCGGAGTCGTCGTCGGCTGCCACGCCAGTCTCTGCAGCAGAGCACCAGCAGACTCCAAAAATGACGCAAGAGGATGTTGAAACAATTCAAGTTGGAAAAATGTACACTCAGTGTCCACCAGGAGACACATACACCATTTGTGAAGAAACGTTAAGACTGTCAAGACTGGAGGAACCCACAGCCCTAAACGCGGCTCTGAGGCAGCTGGTGAGGGTCGGGCATCCTCGCGGAGAGAAGGTCACATTCCCGGCACTGGAGGATGCAGACTGTATTCATCTTGCCGCGTTAAATATTCCCACAGACTTCGAAAAATTACAAGACTTAGTGTCAAAATTATATATCAGACGGGGTCGGGAGTTTGATATTGACAAGACCTATAAAAACATGGTCAAGATGCACGGCAGGATTGGTTTTGATCCTGCCCAGGTATGGCCTGATAGCCATTTCTACACCAGACATCCGGACTAAGATAAAAGTCCTGCAAATAAATGCTATGAGGAGCTCCCTCGTAACTCAGGAGCTCCGAAAGATAGCGGAAGAAAAGAACATCGATGTTATGCTAATTCAAGAGCCAAGCTCTGCCTCCGGCAAGGTCACAGGCTTTCCCGTCACTGCCCAGGTAATATCAATGGGTCCAAATCCCATGTCAGCAATTGTCATTTACAACAAGTTAATTAAAACCACTGTCTTGACACAGTATTGCACCTCCCATGTAACGGTTGTGGAGATAAACTTTTATAATACATTTTGGTATATAATCAATATATACTGTCAATACAGGGATCCAATCAATATTTATCTTGGGCAGTTATCTACAGTATTGCGAGCCCTAGCAGGCAAAGCAATAATAATAGCAATGGACAGTAACGCAAAATCCCCCCTATGGCACAGCCAAGTTCAAGATCAAAGAGGACAGGCACTGGAAGATATAATTATGGAACATAATTTAAATGTTGTAAATCTCCCCGGCAACCCTCCTACCTACAGGAGCAGAGCTGGGGCAGCGTCCTTTATTGATGTCACGCTCTGTACAACAAACATTGTGAATACTATTCAAAATTGGCAGGTCAATGACAACACTACCACCAGTGATCATAACGCTATTGAATTTACGATAGCATCACAAGTGGAGCATGTGCCAGAGGGGTGGACAATGCAGTACGACTACGGGAGAGCAGACTGGGACCTGTTGGAGGCGGAATTTCATCCTCCGGAGCTGGGAGACGGTCCTTTTGAAGTGGAGGAGGCCGTAGGGGCCTTAATTGTCTCAATCAGGGCGGCTTTGGCCGCGGCAATACCAACGCGAAGGCGCTTCATACGAAAAGCGACTTCTCCATGGACTCCAGAGCTCACCCGGCTCAGGCAGTCTATGAGAAGAGCACGAAGCAGCTATCAAAGGTCCTTCACCCAGGAGGAACGGCACTACCATCTTGCCCAGTATAGGAGAAGGAAATGGCTCTTCAAGGAGACTCTCCGACAACATCGCCAGCGGAGCTGGGAAGATTTTGTAAAGTCTCACCTGACTCTGGATCCATGGGGTACACCATACAAAATAGTTAGGGAAAAAATTCACTCACCAATGCATCTCTCGACTGTAAGAGTCGGCGACGCAGACAGAATGACACAGGACTGGTCAGAGACCGCTGAGGAGCTAATGAGGGTGCTCCTCCCAGACGATCGACCTGACACTGACACCGAGATGCAGCAGGAAATAAGACGGCAAGACCAGTTACACTACCACAACAACATACAGGTGTACCCCTACTCCATCGAGGAAGTGAAGGCAGCTATTCGCTCCTTTGCAAAGCGCAAGGCCCCGGGGCCGGATGCAATTCCTGCAGAAGTTCTGCAATGTATTGCAAACAAACTGGCTCCGGGCCTCACGAAAATATACAACAGATGTATGGAAACACAGGTCTTCCCAACCTGCTGGAAGACGGCAGAGGTTATTATTATTAAAAAGGCTCCTGATAAGGACCCAATGATGCCCAAATCCTACCGTCCGATTTGTCTCCTGGACGTCTTGGGAAAGACATTTGAGAAGCTGCTGGTCTCTAGACTGTCTAGTCATAGAGTCCTACGTGGAATGAGTGACTCGCAATACGGATTCCGAGCTCGAAAGTCAACTTCTGATGCTATCAACAAAGTCGTAAGTATTGTACACTCATCCACGCGGAAGTACGTCCTCGGAGTTATGGTGGATATTTCGGGTGCCTTCGACAACCTGTGGTGGCCGGCGCTCTTCTCTCGACTTCGAGAGTTGGAGTGCCCGGCGGCGCTATATGGTTGTCTGAAGGATTACTGCAGAAATAGAGTCGCCAGAATCACGGCTCCTGGTGTCGTGGTGTCTAAGAACATCTCAAAGGGCTGTCCACAGGGATCTGTGTGCGGCCCTTTGTTCTGGGACGTGAATATGGACCCATTACTGAACACACTAGAAAGGAACAACATGACATTAGGAGTCGTGGCGTATGCAGACGACCTCCTCGTTCTTGTTGAGGGTGACAGCCGTGCCGAGATTGAGACAAGAGCGGCCCATGTATCCGAAACACTGATACAATGGTGTCAAAGTTCAAAACTGGAAATCGCGCCTCATAAATCAAGTTTCATCTTGCTGAAAGGCAGACTAGCCAGGGACCCAATCATAAGATTAAACAACCGTATAGTCGCAAGAACACGCGCTGCAAAGTACTTGGGCGTCTTCATAGACGAAGCCTGGAGCTACATTCCACATATAAATCACGTTGCCTCCAAGGCCTTGGCAGTATTAAACAAATTAATAAGTATAGCCCAACGGCGTTTCCATCTCCCTCCGATTGCAACAAAAATGTATAATAACTGTGTCTTGGTACCAATTGTGGGATACGGCTCCAGTGCCTGGGCCCACAAACTCACTCAGGTCAAGCCTGCCACTATGGTAAGAAGGATACAGCGTAATGTAATACTAAGGTGTGTAGGCGCATTTGGTACAACACCAACAGATGCACTGTGTCTAATCATGGGACTCTGCCCTTTAGATCTGTTAATTAGACAGCAGGCTGCAATGTACTGGCTTTTCAAACGAAAACACCAACAAGTTACATTAATAATGGGTGAACACCTCAATA
>NW_026062645.1:0-10000 GCF_023897955.1 Schistocerca gregaria | reverse complement strand
AAGTTGTCCCTTAACCTAACTCAATTTGTCCCTTAACCTAACTCAATTTGTCCCTTAACCTAACTCAATTTGTCCCTTAACCTAACTCAATTTGTCCCTTAACCTAACTCAATTTGTCCCTTAACCTAACTCAAGTTGTCCCTTAACCTAACTCAATTTGTCCCTTAACCTAACTCAATTTGTCCCTTAACCTAACTCAATTTGTCCCTTAACCTAACTCAATTTGTCCCTTAACCTAACTCAATTTGTCCCTTAACCTAACTCAATTTGTCCCTTAACCTAACTCAATTTGTCCCTTAACCTAACTCAATTTGTCCCTTAACCTAACTCAAGTTGTCCCTTAACCTAACTCAAGTTGTCCCTTAACCTAACTCAAGTTGTCCCTTAACCTAACTCAAGTTGTCCCTTAACCTAACTCAAGTTGTCCCTTAACCTAACTCAAGTTGTCCCTTAACCTAACTCAAGTTGTCCCTTAACCTAACTCAAGTTGTCCCTTAACCTAACTCAAGTTGTCCCTTAACCTAACTCAAGTTGTCCCTTAACCTAACTCAAGTTGTCCCTTAACCTAACTCAAGTTGTCCCTTAACCTAACTCAAGTTGTCCCTTAACCTAACTCAAGTTGTCCCTTAACCTAACTCAAGTTGTCCCTTAACCTAACTCAAGTTGTCCCTTAACCTAACTCAAGTTGTCCCTTAACCTAACTCAAGTTGTCCCTTAACCTAACTCAATTTGTCCCTTAACCTAACCCACGTTGTCCCTTAACCTAACTCAAGTTGTCCCTTAACCTAACTCAATTTGTCCCTTAACCTAACTCAATTTGTCCCTTAACCTAACTCAATTTGTCCCTTAACCTAACTCAATTTGTCCCTTAACCTAACTCAAGTTGTCCCTTAACCTAACTCAAGTTGTCCCTTAACCTAACTCAAGTTGTCCCTTAACCTAACTCAAGTTGTCCCTTAACCTAACTCAAGTTGTCCCTTAACCTAACTCAAGTTGTCCCTTAACCTAACTCAAGTTGTCCCTTAACCTAACTCAAGTTGTCCCTTAACCTAACTCAAGTTGTCCCTTAACCTAACTCAAGTTGTCCCTTAACCTAACTCAAGTTGTCCCTTAACCTAACTCAATTTGTCCCTTAACCTAACTCAAGTTGTCCCTTAACCTAACTCAAGTTGTCCCTTAACCTAACTCAATTTGTCCCTTAACCTAACTCAATTTGTCCCTTAACCTAACTCAAGTTGTCCCTTAACCTAACTCAAGTTGTCCCTTAACCTAACTCAAGTTGTCCCTTAACCTAACTCAAGTTGTCCCTTAACCTAACTCAAGTTGTCCCTTAACCTAACTCAAGTTGTCCCTTAACCTAACTCAAGTTGTCCCTTAACCTAACTCAAGTTGTCCCTTAACCTAACTCAAGTTGTCCCTTAACCTAACTCAAGTTGTCCCTTAACCTAACTCAAGTTGTCCCTTAACCTAACTCAAGTTGTCCCTTAACCTAACTCAAGTTGTCCCTTAACCTAACTCAAGTTGTCCCTTAACCTAACTCAAGTTGTCCCTTAACCTAACTCAATTTGTCCCTTAACCTAACTCAATTTGTCCCTTAACCTAACTCAATTTGTCCCTTAACCTAACTCAAGTTGTCCCTTAACCTAACTCAATTTGTCCCTTAACCTAACTCAATTTGTCCCTTAACCTAACTCAATTTGTCCCTTAACCTAACTCAATTTGTCCCTTAACCTAACTCAATTTGTCCCTTAACCTAACTCAAGTTGTCCCTTAACCTAACTCAATTTGTCCCTTAACCTAACTCAAGTTGTCCCTTAACCTAACTCAAGTTGTCCCTTAACCTAACTCAAGTTGTCCCTTAACCTAACTCAAGTTGTCCCTTAACCTAACTCAAGTTGTCCCTTAACCTAACTCAAGTTGTCCCTTAACCTAACTCAAGTTGTCCCTTAACCTAACCCACGTTGTCCCTTAACCTAACCCACGTTGTCCCTTAACCTAACCCACGTTGTCCCTTAACCTAACCCACGTTGTCCCTTAACCTAACCCACGTTGTCCCTTAACCTAACCCACGTTGTCCCTTAACCTAACCCACGTTGTCCCTTAACCTAACCGACGTTGTCCCTTAACCTAACCGACGTTGTCCCTTAACCTAACCGACGTTGTCCCTTAACCTAACCGACGTTGTCCCTTAACCTAACCGACGTTGTCCCTTAACCTAACCCACGTTGTCCCTTAACCTAACCCACGTTGTCCCTTAACCTAACCCACGTTGTCCCTTAACCTAACCCACGTTGTCCCTTAACCTAACCCACGTTGTCCCTTAACCTAACCCACGTTGTCCCTTAACCTAACCCACGTTGTCCCTTAACCTAACCCACGTTGTCCCTTAACCTAACCCACGTTGTCCCTTAACCTAACCCACGTTGTCCCTTAACCTAACCCACGTTGTCCCTTAACCTAACCCACGTTGTCCCTTAACCTAACCCACGTTGTCCCTTAACCTAACCCACGTTGTCCCTTAACCTAACCCACGTTGTCCCTTAACCTAACCCACGTTGTCCCTTAACCTAACCCACGTTGTCCCTTAACCTAACCCACGTTGTCCCTTAACCTAACCCACGTTGTCCCTTAACCTAACCCACGTTGTCCCTTAACCTAACCCACGTTGTCCCTTAACCTAACCCACGTTGTCCCTTAACCTAACCCACGTTGTCCCTTTGCCTAACATAGTTCACTGCTCGGAATCTCTGGTGTCGTTGTTATCCTCATGTAGATGTCTTGCGAGTGTTGCTTACTTTCCACATATTCCTGCTATCCACTGTCAATTGTACTG
This sequence comes from Schistocerca gregaria, assembly GCF_023897955.1. Lineage (NCBI taxonomy): Eukaryota > Metazoa > Arthropoda > Insecta > Orthoptera > Acrididae > Schistocerca > Schistocerca gregaria. The sequence goes on along the minus strand of NW_026062645.1, from coordinate 7,167 downwards.
CAATAGGACTATATCGCCGACCCCCCCCCTCCCCCCCCTCTGTCCCCCTCTGTCCCCCTCTTTGTGTCTCTGTCCTCTCAAGCTGGTCGGTCTGGCGTTTGAGTGTTAAATGAGCCTCGCAGCTGTTCAGTTGCATTCAGATGTCGACGCCCTCAGTGTACGTCGTGGTATGGTCTGTGTCCATTGTCCGCTGATGTCGTACGCGTAACCCACACGCTGTACCGATCATCGGTCGTTACGTACAGAGTGAAGTAGTGTGATACGTGTGACCGTACGCTGGCTGTGCCCAACGGTGTCGAATCTCAATTTCCATATGTTGTGCTTGATGCTACTTGTCTCGTCTCCCAATAACAGCTAGGTTGCACTGTGGTACGCCGTAGAGGCGTGTGGGAGGAACGTACGAACGCATTGTATGTCACCCTGGGTCGCTGGGGGTGGTGGTGCGGTGAGTCAGGTCAGGTCAGGTCAGCGTGAGCCGTCTGATGTAGTGACGCGTGTATTCCGACTTTGTCGTATTGCCTCACACAAAGTGCTACCCTGGTGGACCGCGTTCCATATCTGGGACATGCCGCAGATGCCGGTTGACAGTGGATCGCGGAAGGTACATCGCATACGTGCGCGGGCCACCTTCCACGTGTTCTCTTCTGCACATGTCGCAGTGTGTATGTGGTCTGATGTAGCGTGTCGTGACACATGACATCCTGGCATGCAAGAATTGTTGAATTCGCAAATGTAGGTGGACATCTACGTTTACTGCCCAAGATACGCAAATGAACTGGAAATCCGTTGTTGAGCGGTTGTTCACGCTGGAGGTGAATCTGTGATGGCGACGATCGGTACAGCTATTAACCGGTTGTTTCAGCGGTACCCGCCACATCCACACGCGTGACTAGGCCCATGTGGGTATGAAGCGATACGCGGCGGTGGCTTGGTGGGACTGTTCCCGGCCGGTGAAGGGGGGCCGCCCGGCGTGTTGGCCGCGCGCTGCGTGGGCGCACGCGCAACAGGCGGCTGGTGGGGGGCGCCGAGTGGCAGGAGCGCCAGCCGACGGGCCCGGCAGGCGGCGCAGCTACGCTGCGGCGCACCCTGCACGCGGCGCCTGGCGGCCAAAGTTGGTTCAGCCGAGCCCGGTGCGAAGCGCGGTGGACATCTGCAGTGTGCTGGTCTGATTGAGGACTGTGTGCGTTGAGGATGCGCCGCCGCCTGGCACTCGGCGCCGCGACGCCGTCTGCTGCTCGGTCGCCCCAGCGGTTCTCGCAGGTGGTTTGTATCGCAGTTGTGCGGACGTGTTGGCGCGTGCGCTGTGCTGGGAGAGTTCGCTTCTGCACCCAAGTGGGGCTTTGCCCTTGTGTGGCGCTGGCGTTGGAGCTGCCGGTCACCATAGGTGGCGCGTGTTGTCTCCCGCCGGCAATGCCACGACAGCACGCTCCCGGGCCTCTGTCGGCAGCGGCAAGCTCAGTTGGGAGCAAGGGTGTTCGCACTAAAACCGTCTACTCGCCTAACTCCGGGCGATTGCGCCTCTCTCGAAACCGACCAAGTACCTAGGACGGCGCTGCGCGCCGCCGGGACCTGAGAGGGTTTCGAGGTGTATCGTGCAGGGGAGCTCGGCCTCCTCCTGTTTGCAGAATAATTGAGCGGACGCTTGCGTGTTCGCGCGGGCCCCCGGGACACACTCCCGGGCGGCCGGCTGCTCAGCTCTAGTTGACGCAGCTCCCTGGTTGATCCTGCCAGTAGTCATATGCTTGTCTCAAAGATTAAGCCATGCATGTCTCAGTACAAGCCGCATTAAGGTGAAACCGCGAATGGCTCATTAAATCAGTTATGGTTCCTTAGATCGTACCCACGTTACTTGGATAACTGTGGTAATTCTAGAGCTAATACATGCAAACAGAGTCCCGACCAGAGATGGAAGGGACGCTTTTATTAGATCAAAACCAATCGGATTGGCTTGTCTGGTCCGTTTGCCTTGGTGACTCTGAATAACTTTGGGCTGATCGCACGGTCCTCGTACCGGCGACGCATCTTTCAAATGTCTGCCTTATCAACTGTCGATGGTAGGTTCTGCGCCTACCATGGTTGTAACGGGTAACGGGGAATCAGGGTTCGATTCCGGAGAGGGAGCCTGAGAAACGGCTACCACATCCAAGGAAGGCAGCAGGCGCGCAAATTACCCACTCCCGGCACGGGGAGGTAGTGACGAAAAATAACGATACGGGACTCATCCGAGGCCCCGTAATCGGAATGAGTACACTTTAAATCCTTTAACGAGTATCTATTGGAGGGCAAGTCTGGTGCCAGCAGCCGCGGTAATTCCAGCTCCAATAGCGTATATTAAAGTTGTTGCGGTTAAAAAGCTCGTAGTTGGATTTGTGTCCCACGCTGTTGGTTCACCGCCCGTCGGTGTTTAACTGGCATGTATCGTGGGACGTCCTGCCGGTGGGGCGAGCCGAAGGGGTGCTTTCGCGTCCCGAGGCGGACCCCGTTTAAATCCTACCAGGGTGCTCTTTGTTGAGTGTCTCGGTGGGCCGGCACGTTTACTTTGAACAAATTAGAGTGCTTAAAGCAGGCAAGCCCGCCTGAATACTGTGTGCATGGAATAATGGAATAGGACCTCGGTTCTATTTTGTTGGTTTTCGGAACCCGAGGTAATGATTAATAGGGACAGGCGGGGGCATTCGTATTGCGACGTTAGAGGTGAAATTCTTGGATCGTCGCAAGACGAACAGAAGCGAAAGCATTTGCCAAGTATGTTTTCATTAATCAAGAACGAAAGTTAGAGGTTCGAAGGCGATCAGATACCGCCCTAGTTCTAACCATAAACGATGCCAGCCAGCGATCCGCCGCAGTTCCTCCGATGACTCGGCGGGCAGCCTCCGGGAAACCAAAGCTTTTGGGTTCCGGGGGAAGTATGGTTGCAAAGCTGAAACTTAAAGGAATTGACGGAAGGGCACCACCAGGAGTGGAGCCTGCGGCTTAATTTGACTCAACACGGGAAACCTCACCAGGCCCGGACACCGGAAGGATTGACAGATTGATAGCTCTTTCTTGATTCGGTGGGTGGTGGTGCATGGCCGTTCTTAGTTGGTGGAGCGATTTGTCTGGTTAATTCCGATAACGAACGAGACTCTAGCCTGCTAACTAGTCGCGTGACATCCTTCGTGCTGTCAGCGATTACTTTTCTTCTTAGAGGGACAGGCGGCTTCTAGCCGCACGAGATTGAGCAATAACAGGTCTGTGATGCCCTTAGATGTTCTGGGCCGCACGCGCGCTACACTGAAGGAATCAGCGTGTCTTCCTAGGCCGAAAGGTCGGGGTAACCCGCTGAACCTCCTTCGTGCTAGGGATTGGGGCTTGCAATTGTTCCCCATGAACGAGGAATTCCCAGTAAGCGCGAGTCATAAGCTCGCGTTGATTACGTCCCTGCCCTTTGTACACACCGCCCGTCGCTACTACCGATTGAATGATTTAGTGAGGTCTTCGGACTGGTACGCGGCATCGACTCTGTCGTTGCCGATGCTACCGGAAAGATGACCAAACTTGATCATTTAGAGGAAGTAAAAGTCGTAACAAGGTTTCCGTAGGTGAACCTGCGGAAGGATCATTACCGACTAGACTGCATGTCTTTCGATGTGCGTGTCGTGTCGCGCAACACGCTACCTGTACGGCAGTGGCCGTGCGCCGCGTGCGGAACCACGCGTGCCTCTCAAAACTAGCGGAAGTGTTGTTGTTGTGTGGTACGAGCGCTGAAGCTCTGGAGCGGCTGGCCTGCGGTACCTGGCGCCTGGCGCCGGTTTTGAATGACGTTCGCCCGAGTGCCTGTCCGCTCCGGTGTGGAGCCGTACGACGCCCATCGGCTGTGAGGCCGTTGGACACAAAAAAAATAGTGGAACAGGGGCCGTCAGACGCCTCAGTCCCGCAAATGCTACTGTCTTGAAAGAGACAGTGGGAGACTGAAAAGGAAAAGATCACCCAGGACGGTGGATCACTCGGCTCGTGGGTCGATGAAGAACGCAGCAAATTGCGCGTCGACATGTGAACTGCAGGACACATGAACATCGACGTTTCGAACGCACATTGCGGTCCATGGATTCCGTTCCCGGGCCACGTCTGGCTGAGGGTCGGCTACGTATACTGAAGCGCGCGGCGTTTGTCCCGCTTCGGAGACGTGGGAGTGTCGTGGTCGCCTGTGTGGCCGGCCGCGTCTCCTTAAACGTGCGATGCGCGCCCGTCGCCTGGCGGTTCGCATACCGGTACTTTCTCGGTAGCGTGCACAGCCGGCTGGCGGTGTGGCGTGCGACACCTCGTACAACGACCTCAGAGCAGGCGAGACTACCCGCTGAATTTAAGCATATTACTAAGCGGAGGAAAAGAAACTAACAAGGATTCCCCCAGTAGCGGCGAGCGAACAGGGAAGAGTCCAGCACCGAACCCCGCAGGCTGCCGCCTGTCGTGGCATGTGGTGTTTGGGAGGGTCCACTACCCCGACGCCTCGCGCCGAGCCCAAGTCCAACTTGAATGAGGCCACGGCCCGTAGAGGGTGCCAGGCCCGTAGCGGCCGGTGCGAGCGTCGGCGGGACCTCTCCTTCGAGTCGGGTTGCTTGAGAGTGCAGCTCCAAGTGGGTGGTAAACTCCATCTGAGACTAAATATGACCACGAGACCGATAGCGAACAAGTACCGTGAGGGAAAGTTGAAAAGAACTTTGAAGAGAGAGTTCAAAAGTACGTGAAACCGTTCTGGGGTAAACGTGAGAAGTCCGAAAGGTCGAACGGGTGAGATTCACGCCCATCCGGCCACTGGCCCCCGCCCTCGGCAGATGGGGCCGGCCGCCCGCGCGGAGCAATCCGCGGCGGGGTCGTGTCCGGTTGCCTTTCCACTCGCCGCGGGGTGGGGCCGTTCCGGTGTGCGGTGGGCCGCACTTCTCCCCTAGTAGGACGTCGCGACCCGCTGGGTGCCGGCCTACGGCCCGGGTGCGCAGCCTGTCCTTCCGCGGGCCTCGGTTCGCGTCTGTTGGGCAGAGCCCCGGTGTCCTGGCTGGCTGCTCGGCGGTATATCTGGAGGAGTCGATTCGCCCCTTTGGGCGCTCGGGCTCCCGGCAAGCGCGCGCGGTTCTTCCCGGATGACGGACCTACCTGGCCCGGCCCCGGACCCGCGCCGCTGTTGGCTCGGGATGCTCTCGGGCGGAATAATCGCTCCCGTCAGCGGCGCTTCAGCTTTGGACAATTTCACGACCCGTCTTGAAACACGGACCAAGGAGTCTAACATGTGCGCGAGTCATTGGGCTGTACGAAACCTAAAGGCGTAATGAAAGTGAAGGTCTCGCCTTGCGCGGGCCGAGGGAGGATGGGGCTTCCCCGCCCTTCACGGGGCGGCGGCCTCCGCACTCCCGGGGCGTCTCGTCCTCATTGCGAGGTGAGGCGCACCTAGAGCGTACACGTTGGGACCCGAAAGATGGTGAACTATGCCTGGCCAGGACGAAGTCAGGGGAAACCCTGATGGAGGTCCGTAGCGATTCTGACGTGCAAATCGATCGTCGGAGCTGGGTATAGGGGCGAAAGACTAATCGAACCATCTAGTAGCTGGTTCCCTCCGAAGTTTCCCTCAGGATAGCTGGTGCTCGTACGAGTCTCATCCGGTAAAGCGAATGATTAGAGGCCTTGGGGCCGAAACGACCTCAACCTATTCTCAAACTTTAAATGGGTGAGATCTCCGGCTTGCTTGATATGCTGAAGCCGCGAGCAAACGACTCGGATCGGAGTGCCAAGTGGGCCACTTTTGGTAAGCAGAACTGGCGCTGTGGGATGAACCAAACGCCGAGTTAAGGCGCCCGAATCGACGCTCATGGGAAACCATGAAAGGCGTTGGTTGCTTAAGACAGCAGGACGGTGGCCATGGAAGTCGGAATCCGCTAAGGAGTGTGTAACAACTCACCTGCCGAAGCAACTAGCCCTGAAAATGGATGGCGCTGAAGCGTCGTGCCTATACTCGGCCGTCAGTCTGGCAGTCATGGCCGGTCCTCGCGGCCGGCCGCGAAGCCCTGACGAGTAGGAGGGTCGCGGCGGTGGGCGCAGAAGGGTCTGGGCGTGAGCCTGCCTGGAGCCGCCGTCGGTGCAGATCTTGGTGGTAGTAGCAAATACTCCAGCGAGGCCCTGGAGGGCTGACGCGGAGAAGGGTTTCGTGTGAACAGCCGTTGCACACGAGTCAGTCGATCCTAAGCCCTAGGAGAAATCCGATGTTGATGGGGGCCGTCATAGCATGATGCACTTTGTGCTGGCCCCCGTTGGGCGAAAGGGAATCCGGTTCCTATTCCGGAACCCGGCAGCGGAACCGATATAAGTCGGGCCCCTCTTTTAGAGATGCTCGTCGGGGTAACCCAAAAGGACCCGGAGACGCCGTCGGGAGATCGGGGAAGAGTTTTCTTTTCTGCATGAGCGTTCGAGTTCCCTGGAATCCTCTAGCAGGGAGATAGGGTTTGGAACGCGAAGAGCACCGCAGTTGCGGCGGTGTCCCGATCTTCCCCTCGGACCTTGAAAATCCGGGAGAGGGCCACGTGGAGGTGTCGCGCCGGTTCGTACCCATATCCGCAGCAGGTCTCCAAGGTGAAGAGCCTCTAGTCGATAGAATAATGTAGGTAAGGGAAGTCGGCAAATTGGATCCGTAACTTCGGGATAAGGATTGGCTCTGAGGATCGGGGCGTGTCGGGCTTGGTCGGGAAGTGGGTCAGCGCTAACGTGCCGGGCCTGGGCGAGGTGAGTGCCGTAGGGGTGCCGGTAAGTGCGGGCGTTTAGCGCGGGCGTGGTCTGCTCTCGCCGTTGGTTGGCCTCGTGCTGGCCGGCGGTGCAGGATGCGCGCGCCTGCGCGGCGTTCGCGCCCCGGTGCTTCAACCTGCGTGCAGGATCCGAGCTCGGTCCCGTGCCTTGGCCTCCCACGGATCTTCCTTGCTGCGAGGCCGCGTCCGCCTTAGCGTGCTCCTCCGGGGGCGCGCGGGTGCGCGGATTCTCTTCGGCCGCCATTCAACGATCAACTCAGAACTGGCACGGACTGGGGGAATCCGACTGTCTAATTAAAACAAAGCATTGCGATGGCCCTAGCGGGTGTTGACGCAATGTGATTTCTGCCCAGTGCTCTGAATGTCAACGTGAAGAAATTCAAGCACACGCGATCTGTGT
>NW_026062644.1:0-32968 GCF_023897955.1 Schistocerca gregaria | reverse complement strand
TAAAATAATGGTGTTGAGCTTTTGCGTGCGTTTGTGTAAATCCGTATTTGTTTTCGGCTCGTATTTGCGTCTTTGAGTGCGCTTTTCCCTGCGAAGGTAAGGGCGTATCGAGTTGAAATTTTTATGACGTACTGAGGACGGTGGTCGGTTGTCGGGTGTCAAAGTTTTAAGATTGTAAGTGAAGGCAGCGCGGAGTTACGGGACGTTTAAGCAGCGTATTTTGAAAGGCGATGAGAAGAGACGCGACGCGACGCGCCGTCTCGTGCCAAGAGTGCAATTTGCTTTGATATAGGACCGTGTGGCGACGTAAAAAAAATGCTAGTTTCTACAGTAGGATGAATGGAAAGTAAGAGAAAATGTTTAATTTGTAATGAAAGGTGAGGAAAAAGGAGCTTTTGCGTGCGTTTGTGTAAATCCGTATTTGTTTTCGGCTCGTATTTGCGTCTTTGAGTGCGCTTTTCCCTGCGAAGGTAAGGGCGTATCGAGTTGAAATTTTTATGACGTACTGAGGACGGTGGTCGGTTGTCGGTGTCAAAGTTTTAAGATTGTAAGTGAAGGCAGCGCGGAGTTACGGACGTTTAAGCAGCGTATTTTGAAAGGCGATGAGAAGAGACGCGACGCGACGCGCCGTCTCGTGCCAAGAGTGCAATTTGCTTTGATATAGGACCGTGTGGCGACGTAAAAAAATGCTAGTTTCTACAGTAGGATGAATGGAAAGTAAGAGAAAATGTTTAATTTGTAATGAAAGGTGAGGAAAAAGGAGCTTTTGCGTGCGTTTGTGTAAATCCGTATTTGTTTTCGGCTCGTATTTGCGTCTTTGAGTGCGCTTTTCCCTGCGAAGGTAAGGGCGTATCGAGTTGAAATTTTTATGACGTACTGAGGACGGTGGTCGGTTGTCGGTGTCAAAGTTTTAAGATTGTAAGTGAAGGCAGCGCGGAGTTACGGACGTTTAAGCAGCGTATTTTGAAAGGCGATGAGAAGAGACGCGACGCGACGCGCCGTCTCGTGCCAAGAGTGCAATTTGCTTTGATATAGGACCGTGTGGCGACGTAAAAAAATGCTAGTTTCTACAGTAGGATGAATGGAAAGTAAGAGAAAATGTTTAATTTGTAATGAAAGGTGAGGAAAAAGGAGCTTTTGCGTGCGTTTGTGTAAATCCGTATTTGTTTTCGGCTCGTATTTGCGTCTTTGAGTGCGCTTTTCCCTGCGAAGGTAAGGGGCGTATCGAGTTGAAATTTTTATGACGTACTGAGGACGGTGGTCGGTTGTCGGTGTCAAAGTTTTAAGATTGTAAGTGAAGGCAGCGCGGAGTTACGGACGTTTAAGCAGCGTATTTTGAAAGGCGATGAGAAGAGACGCGACGCGACGCGCCGTCTCGTGCCAAGAGTGCAATTTGCTTTGATATAGGACCGTGTGGCGACGTAAAAAAATGCTAGTTTCTACAGTAGGATGAATGGAAAGTAAGAGAAAATGTTTAATTTGTAATGAAAGGTGAGGAAAAAGGAGCTTTTGCGTGCGTTTGTGTAAATCCGTATTTGTTTTCGGCTCGTATTTGCGTCTTTGAGTGCGCTTTTCCCTGCGAAGGTAAGGGCGTATCGAGTTGAAATTTTTATGACGTACTGAGGACGGTGGTCGGTTGTCGGTGTCAAAGTTTTAAGATTGTAAGTGAAGGCAGCGCGGAGTTACGGACGTTTAAGCAGCGTATTTTGAAAGGCGATGAGAAGAGACGCGACGCGACGCGCCGTCTCGTGCCAAGAGTGCAATTTGCTTTGATATAGGACCGTGTGGCGACGTAAAAAAATGCTAGTTTCTACAGTAGGATGAATGGAAAGTAAGAGAAAATGTTTAATTTGTAATGAAAGGTGAGGAAAAAAGGAGCTTTTGCGTGCGTTTGTGTAAATCCGTATTTGTTTTCGGCTCGTATTTGCGTCTTTGAGTGCGCTTTTCCCTGCGAAGGTAAGGGCGTATCGAGTTGAAATTTTTATGACGTACTGAGGACGGTGGTCGGTTGTCGGTGTCAAAGTTTTAAGATTGTAAGTGAAGGCAGCGCGGAGTTACGGACGTTTAAGCAGCGTATTTTGAAAGGCGATGAGAAGAGACGCGACGCGACGCGCCGTCTCGTGCCAAGAGTGCAATTTGCTTTGATATAGGACCGTGTGGCGACGTAAAAAAATGCTAGTTTCTACAGTAGGATGAATGGAAAGTAAGAGAAAATGTTTAATTTGTAATGAAAGGTGAGGAAAAAGGAGCTTTTGCGTGCGTTTGTGTAAATCCGTATTTGTTTTCGGCTCGTATTTGCGTCTTTGAGTGCGCTTTTCCCTGCGAAGGTAAGGGCGTATCGAGTTGAAATTTTTATGACGTACTGAGGACGGTGGTCGGTTGTCGGTGTCAAAGTTTTAAGATTGTAAGTGAAGGCAGCGCGGAGTTACGGACGTTTAAGCAGCGTATTTTGAAAGGCGATGAGAAGAGACGCGACGCGACGCGCCGTCTCGTGCCAAGAGTGCAATTTGCTTTGATATAGGACCGTGTGGCGACGTAAAAAAATGCTAGTTTCTACAGTAGGATGAATGGAAAGTAAGAGAAAATGTTTAATTTGTAATGAAAGGTGAGGAAAAAAGGAGCTTTTGCGTGCGTTTGTGTAAATCCGTATTTGTTTTCGGCTCGTATTTGCGTCTTTGAGTGCGCTTTTCCCTGCGAAGGTAAGGGCGTATCGAGTTGAAATTTTTATGACGTACTGAGGACGGTGGTCGGTTGTCGGTGTCAAAGTTTTAAGATTGTAAGTGAAGGGCAGCGCGGAGTTACGGACGTTTAAGCAGCGTATTTTGAAAGGCGATGAGAAGAGACGCGACGCGACGCGCCGTCTCGTGCCAAGAGTGCAATTTGCTTTGATATAGGACCGTGTGGCGACGTAAAAAAAATGCTAGTTTCTACAGTAGGATGAATGGAAAGTAAGAGAAAATGTTTAATTTGTAATGAAAGGTGAGGAAAAAGGAGCTTTTGCGTGCGTTTGTGTAAATCCGTATTTGTTTTCGGCTCGTATTTGCGTCTTTGAGTGCGCTTTTCCCTGCGAAGGTAAGGGCGTATCGAGTTGAAATTTTTATGACGTACTGAGGACGGTGGTCGGTTGTCGGTGTCAAAGTTTTTAAGATTGTAAGTGAAGGCAGCGCGGAGTTACGGACGTTTAAGCAGCGTATTTTGAAAGGCGATGAGAAGAGACGCGACGCGACGCGCCGTCTCGTGCCAAGAGTGCAATTTGCTTTGATATAGGACCGTGTGGCGACGTAAAAAAATGCTAGTTTCTACAGTAGGATGAATGGAAAGTAAGAGAAAATGTTTAATTTGTAATGAAAGGTGAGGAAAAAGGAGCTTTTGCGTGCGTTTGTGTAAATCCGTATTTGTTTTCGGCTCGTATTTGCGTCTTTGAGTGCGCTTTTCCCCTGCGAAGGTAAGGGCGTATCGAGTTGAAATTTTTATGACGTACTGAGGACGGTGGTCGGTTGTCGGTGTCAAAGTTTTAAGATTGTAAGTGAAGGCAGCGCGGAGTTACGGACGTTTTAAGCAGCGTATTTTGAAAGGCGATGAGAAGAGACGCGACGCGACGCGCCGTCTCGTGCCAAGAGTGCAATTTGCTTTGATATAGGACCGTGTGGCGACGTAAAAAAATGCTAGTTTCTACAGTAGGATGAATGGAAAGTAAGAGAAAATGTTTAATTTGTAATGAAAGGTGAGGAAAAAGGAGCTTTTGCGTGCGTTTGTGTAAATCCGTATTTGTTTTCGGCTCGTATTTGCGTCTTTGAGTGCGCTTTTCCCTGCGAAGGTAAGGGCGTATCGAGTTGAAATTTTTATGACGTACTGAGGACGGTGGTCGGTTGTCGGTGTCAAAGTTTTAAGATTGTAAGTGAAGGCAGCGCGGAGTTACGGACGTTTAAGCAGCGTATTTTGAAAGGCGATGAGAAGAGACGCGACGCGACGCGCCGTCTCGTGCCAAGAGTGCAATTTGCTTTGATATAGGACCGTGTGGCGACGTAAAAAAATGCTAGTTTCTACAGTAGGATGAATGGAAAGTAAGAGAAAATGTTTAATTTGTAATGAAAGGTGAGGAAAAAGGAGCTTTTGCGTGCGTTTGTGTAAATCCGTATTTGTTTTCGGCTCGTATTTGCGTCTTTGAGTGCGCTTTTCCCTGCGAAGGTAAGGGCGTATCGAGTTGAAATTTTTATGACGTACTGAGGACGGTGGTCGGTTGTCGGTGTCAAAGTTTTAAGATTGTAAGTGAAGGCAGCGCGGAGTTACGGACGTTTAAGCAGCGTATTTTGAAAGGCGATGAGAAGAGACGCGACGCGACGCGCCGTCTCGTGCCAAGAGTGCAATTTGCTTTGATATAGGACCGTGTGGCGACGTAAAAAAATGCTAGTTTCTACAGTAGGATGAATGGAAAGTAAGAGAAAATGTTTAATTTGTAATGAAAGGTGAGGAAAAAGGAGCTTTTGCGTGCGTTTGTGTAAATCCGTATTTGTTTTCGGCTCGTATTTGCGTCTTTGAGTGCGCTTTTCCCTGCGAAGGTAAGGGCGTATCGAGTTGAAATTTTTATGACGTACTGAGGACGGTGGTCGGTTGTCGGTGTCAAAGTTTTAAGATTGTAAGTGAAGGCAGCGCGGAGTTACGGACGTTTAAGCAGCGTATTTTGAAAGGCGATGAGAAGAGACGCGACGCGACGCGCCGTCTCGTGCCAAGAGTGCAATTTGCTTTGATATAGGACCGTGTGGCGACGTAAAAAAATGCTAGTTTCTACAGTAGGATGAATGGAAAGTAAGAGAAAATGTTTAATTTGTAATGAAAGGTGAGGAAAAAGGAGCTTTTGCGTGCGTTTGTGTAAATCCGTATTTGTTTTCGGCTCGTATTTGCGTCTTTGAGTGCGCTTTTCCCTGCGAAGGTAAGGGCGTATCGAGTTGAAATTTTTATGACGTACTGAGGACGGTGGTCGGTTGTCGGTGTCAAAGTTTTAAGATTGTAAGTGAAGGCAGCGCGGAGTTACGGACGTTTAAGCAGCGTATTTTGAAAGGCGATGAGAAGAGACGCGACGCGACGCGCCGTCTCGTGCCAAGAGTGCAATTTGCTTTGATATAGGACCGTGTGGCGACGTAAAAAAAATGCTAGTTTCTACAGTAGGATGAATGGAAAGTAAGAGAAAATGTTTAATTTGTAATGAAAGGTGAGGAAAAAGGAGCTTTTGCGTGCGTTTGTGTAAATCCGTATTTGTTTTCGGCTCGTATTTGCGTCTTTGAGTGCGCTTTTCCCTGCGAAGGTAAGGGCGTATCGAGTTGAAATTTTTATGACGTACTGAGGACGGTGGTCGGTTGTCGGTGTCAAAGTTTTAAGATTGTAAGTGAAGGCAGCGCGGAGTTACGGACGTTTAAGCAGCGTATTTTGAAAGGCGATGAGAAGAGACGCGACGCGACGCGCCGTCTCGTGCCAAGAGTGCAATTTGCTTTGATATAGGACCGTGTGGCGACGTAAAAAAATGCTAGTTTCTACAGTAGGATGAATGGAAAGTAAGAGAAAATGTTTAATTTGTAATGAAAGGTGAGGAAAAAGGAGCTTTTGCGTGCGTTTGTGTAAATCCGTATTTGTTTTCGGCTCGTATTTGCGTCTTTGAGTGCGCTTTTCCCTGCGAAGGTAAGGGCGTATCGAGTTGAAATTTTTATGACGTACTGAGGACGGTGGTCGGTTGTCGGTGTCAAAGTTTTAAGATTGTAAGTGAAGGCAGCGCGGAGTTACGGACGTTTAAGCAGCGTATTTTGAAAGGCGATGAGAAGAGACGCGACGCGACGCGCCGTCTCGTGCCAAGAGTGCAATTTGCTTTGATATAGGACCGTGTGGCGACGTAAAAAAATGCTAGTTTCTACAGTAGGATGAATGGAAAGTAAGAGAAAATGTTTAATTTGTAATGAAAGGTGAGGAAAAAGGAGCTTTTGCGTGCGTTTGTGTAAATCCGTATTTGTTTTCGGCTCGTATTTGCGTCTTTGAGTGCGCTTTTCCCTGCGAAGGTAAGGGCGTATCGAGTTGAAATTTTTATGACGTACTGAGGACGGTGGTCGGTTGTCGGTGTCAAAGTTTTAAGATTGTAAGTGAAGGCAGCGCGGAGTTACGGACGTTTAAGCAGCGTATTTTGAAAGGCGATGAGAAGAGACGCGACGCGACGCGCCGTCTCGTGCCAAGAGTGCAATTTGCTTTGATATAGGACCGTGTGGCGACGTAAAAAAATGCTAGTTTCTACAGTAGGATGAATGGAAAGTAAGAGAAAATGTTTAATTTGTAATGAAAGGTGAGGAAAAAGGAGCTTTTGCGTGCGTTTGTGTAAATCCGTATTTGTTTTCGGCTCGTATTTGCGTCTTTGAGTGCGCTTTTCCCTGCGAAGGTAAGGGCGTATCGAGTTGAAATTTTTATGACGTACTGAGGACGGTGGTCGGTTGTCGGTGTCAAAGTTTTAAGATTGTAAGTGAAGGCAGCGCGGAGTTACGGACGTTTAAGCAGCGTATTTTGAAAGGCGATGAGAAGAGACGCGACGCGACGCGCCGTCTCGTGCCAAGAGTGCAATTTGCTTTGATATAGGACCGTGTGGCGACGTAAAAAAAATGCTAGTTTCTACAGTAGGATGAATGGAAAGTAAGAGAAAATGTTTAATTTGTAATGAAAGGTGAGGAAAAAGGAGCTTTTGCGTGCGTTTGTGTAAATCCGTATTTGTTTTCGGCTCGTATTTGCGTCTTTGAGTGCGCTTTTCCCTGCGAAGGTAAGGGGCGTATCGAGTTGAAATTTTTATGACGTACTGAGGACGGTGGTCGGTTGTCGGTGTCAAAGTTTTAAGATTGTAAGTGAAGGCAGCGCGGAGTTACGGACGTTTAAGCAGCGTATTTTGAAAGGCGATGAGAAGAGACGCGACGCGACGCGCCGTCTCGTGCCAAGAGTGCAATTTGCTTTGATATAGGACCGTGTGGCGACGTAAAAAAATGCTAGTTTCTACAGTAGGATGAATGGAAAGTAAGAGAAAATGTTTAATTTGTAATGAAAGGTGAGGAAAAAGGAGCTTTTGCGTGCGTTTGTGTAAATCCGTATTTGTTTTCGGCTCGTATTTGCGTCTTTGAGTGCGCTTTTCCCTGCGAAGGTAAGGGCGTATCGAGTTGAAATTTTTATGACGTACTGAGGACGGTGGTCGGTTGTCGGTGTCAAAGTTTTAAGATTGTAAGTGAAGGCAGCGCGGAGTTACGGACGTTTAAGCAGCGTATTTTGAAAGGCGATGAGAAGAGACGCGACGCGACGCGCCGTCTCGTGCCAAGAGTGCAATTTGCTTTGATATAGGACCGTGTGGCGACGTAAAAAAATGCTAGTTTCTACAGTAGGATGAATGGAAAGTAAGAGAAAATGTTTAATTTGTAATGAAAGGTGAGGAAAAAGGAGCTTTTGCGTGCGTTTGTGTAAATCCGTATTTGTTTTCGGCTCGTATTTGCGTCTTTGAGTGCGCTTTTCCCTGCGAAGGTAAGGGCGTATCGAGTTGAAATTTTTATGACGTACTGAGGACGGTGGTCGGTTGTCGGTGTCAAAGTTTTAAGATTGTAAGTGAAGGCAGCGCGGAGTTACGGACGTTTAAGCAGCGTATTTTGAAAGGCGATGAGAAGAGACGCGACGCGACGCGCCGTCTCGTGCCAAGAGTGCAATTTGCTTTGATATAGGACCGTGTGGCGACGTAAAAAAATGCTAGTTTCTACAGTAGGATGAATGGAAAGTAAGAGAAAATGTTTAATTTGTAATGAAAGGTGAGGAAAAAGGAGCTTTTGCGTGCGTTTGTGTAAATCCGTATTTGTTTTCGGCTCGTATTTGCGTCTTTGAGTGCGCTTTTCCCTGCGAAGGTAAGGGCGTATCGAGTTGAAATTTTTATGACGTACTGAGGACGGTGGTCGGTTGTCGGTGTCAAAGTTTTAAGATTGTAAGTGAAGGCAGCGCGGAGTTACGGACGTTTAAGCAGCGTATTTTGAAAGGCGATGAGAAGAGACGCGACGCGACGCGCCGTCTCGTGCCAAGAGTGCAATTTGCTTTGATATAGGACCGTGTGGCGACGTAAAAAAATGCTAGTTTCTACAGTAGGATGAATGGAAAGTAAGAGAAAATGTTTAATTTGTAATGAAAGGTGAGGAAAAAGGAGCTTTTGCGTGCGTTTGTGTAAATCCGTATTTGTTTTCGGCTCGTATTTGCGTCTTTGAGTGCGCTTTTCCCTGCGAAGGTAAGGGCGTATCGAGTTGAAATTTTTATGACGTACTGAGGACGGTGGTCGGTTGTCGGTGTCAAAGTTTTAAGATTGTAAGTGAAGGCAGCGCGGAGTTACGGACGTTTAAGCAGCGTATTTTGAAAGGCGATGAGAAGAGACGCGACGCGACGCGCCGTCTCGTGCCAAGAGTGCAATTTGCTTTGATATAGGACCGTGTGGCGACGTAAAAAAATGCTAGTTTCTACAGTAGGATGAATGGAAAGTAAGAGAAAATGTTTAATTTGTAATGAAAGGTGAGGAAAAAGGAGCTTTTGCGTGCGTTTGTGTAAATCCGTATTTGTTTTCGGCTCGTATTTGCGTCTTTGAGTGCGCTTTTCCCTGCGAAGGTAAGGGCGTATCGAGTTGAAATTTTTATGACGTACTGAGGACGGTGGTCGGTTGTCGGTGTCAAAGTTTTAAGATTGTAAGTGAAGGCAGCGCGGAGTTACGGACGTTTAAGCAGCGTATTTTGAAAGGCGATGAGAAGAGACGCGACGCGACGCGCCGTCTCGTGCCAAGAGTGCAATTTGCTTTGATATAGGACCGTGTGGCGACGTAAAAAAATGCTAGTTTCTACAGTAGGATGAATGGAAAGTAAGAGAAAATGTTTAATTTGTAATGAAAGGTGAGGAAAAAGGAGCTTTTGCGTGCGTTTGTGTAAATCCGTATTTGTTTTCGGCTCGTATTTGCGTCTTTGAGTGCGCTTTTCCCTGCGAAGGTAAGGGCGTATCGAGTTGAAATTTTTATGACGTACTGAGGACGGTGGTCGGTTGTCGGTGTCAAAGTTTTAAGATTGTAAGTGAAGGCAGCGCGGAGTTACGGACGTTTAAGCAGCGTATTTTGAAAGGCGATGAGAAGAGACGCGACGCGACGCGCCGTCTCGTGCCAAGAGTGCAATTTGCTTTGATATAGGACCGTGTGGCGACGTAAAAAAATGCTAGTTTCTACAGTAGGATGAATGGAAAGTAAGAGAAAATGTTTAATTTGTAATGAAAGGTGAGGAAAAAGGAGCTTTTGCGTGCGTTTGTGTAAATCCGTATTTGTTTTCGGCTCGTATTTGCGTCTTTGAGTGCGCTTTTCCCTGCGAAGGTAAGGGCGTATCGAGTTGAAATTTTTATGACGTACTGAGGACGGTGGTCGGTTGTCGGTGTCAAAGTTTTAAGATTGTAAGTGAAGGCAGCGCGGAGTTACGGACGTTTAAGCAGCGTATTTTGAAAGGCGATGAGAAGAGACGCGACGCGACGCGCCGTCTCGTGCCAAGAGTGCAATTTGCTTTGATATAGGACCGTGTGGCGACGTAAAAAAATGCTAGTTTCTACAGTAGGATGAATGGAAAGTAAGAGAAAATGTTTAATTTGTAATGAAAGGTGAGGAAAAAGGAGCTTTTGCGTGCGTTTGTGTAAATCCGTATTTGTTTTCGGCTCGTATTTGCGTCTTTGAGTGCGCTTTTCCCTGCGAAGGTAAGGGCGTATCGAGTTGAAATTTTTATGACGTACTGAGGACGGTGGTCGGTTGTCGGTGTCAAAGTTTTAAGATTGTAAGTGAAGGCAGCGCGGAGTTACGGACGTTTAAGCAGCGTATTTTGAAAGGCGATGAGAAGAGACGCGACGCGACGCGCCGTCTCGTGCCAAGAGTGCAATTTGCTTTGATATAGGACCGTGTGGCGACGTAAAAAAATGCTAGTTTCTACAGTAGGATGAATGGAAAGTAAGAGAAAATGTTTAATTTGTAATGAAAGGTGAGGAAAAAGGAGCTTTTGCGTGCGTTTGTGTAAATCCGTATTTGTTTTCGGCTCGTATTTGCGTCTTTGAGTGCGCTTTTCCCTGCGAAGGTAAGGGCGTATCGAGTTGAAATTTTTATGACGTACTGAGGACGGTGGTCGGTTGTCGGTGTCAAAGTTTTAAGATTGTAAGTGAAGGCAGCGCGGAGTTACGGACGTTTAAGCAGCGTATTTTGAAAGGCGATGAGAAGAGACGCGACGCGACGCGCCGTCTCGTGCCAAGAGTGCAATTTGCTTTGATATAGGACCGTGTGGCGACGTAAAAAAATGCTAGTTTCTACAGTAGGATGAATGGAAAGTAAGAGAAAATGTTTAATTTGTAATGAAAGGTGAGGAAAAAGGAGCTTTTGCGTGCGTTTGTGTAAATCCGTATTTGTTTTCGGCTCGTATTTGCGTCTTTGAGTGCGCTTTTCCCTGCGAAGGTAAGGGCGTATCGAGTTGAAATTTTTATGACGTACTGAGGACGGTGGTCGGTTGTCGGTGTCAAAGTTTTAAGATTGTAAGTGAAGGCAGCGCGGAGTTACGGACGTTTAAGCAGCGTATTTTGAAAGGCGATGAGAAGAGACGCGACGCGACGCGCCGTCTCGTGCCAAGAGTGCAATTTGCTTTGATATAGGACCGTGTGGCGACGTAAAAAAATGCTAGTTTCTACAGTAGGATGAATGGAAAGTAAGAGAAAATGTTTAATTTGTAATGAAAGGTGAGGAAAAAGGAGCTTTTGCGTGCGTTTGTGTAAATCCGTATTTGTTTTCGGCTCGTATTTGCGTCTTTGAGTGCGCTTTTCCCTGCGAAGGTAAGGGCGTATCGAGTTGAAATTTTTATGACGTACTGAGGACGGTGGTCGGTTGTCGGTGTCAAAGTTTTAAGATTGTAAGTGAAGGCAGCGCGGAGTTACGGACGTTTAAGCAGCGTATTTTGAAAGGCGATGAGAAGAGACGCGACGCGACGCGCCGTCTCGTGCCAAGAGTGCAATTTGCTTTGATATAGGACCGTGTGGCGACGTAAAAAAATGCTAGTTTCTACAGTAGGATGAATGGAAAGTAAGAGAAAATGTTTAATTTGTAATGAAAGGTGAGGAAAAAGGAGCTTTTGCGTGCGTTTGTGTAAATCCGTATTTGTTTTCGGCTCGTATTTGCGTCTTTGAGTGCGCTTTTCCCTGCGAAGGTAAGGGCGTATCGAGTTGAAATTTTTATGACGTACTGAGGACGGTGGTCGGTTGTCGGTGTCAAAGTTTTAAGATTGTAAGTGAAGGCAGCGCGGAGTTACGGACGTTTAAGCAGCGTATTTTGAAAGGCGATGAGAAGAGACGCGACGCGACGCGCCGTCTCGTGCCAAGAGTGCAATTTGCTTTGATATAGGACCGTGTGGCGACGTAAAAAAATGCTAGTTTCTACAGTAGGATGAATGGAAAGTAAGAGAAAATGTTTAATTTGTAATGAAAGGTGAGGAAAAAGGAGCTTTTGCGTGCGTTTGTGTAAATCCGTATTTGTTTTCGGCTCGTATTTGCGTCTTTGAGTGCGCTTTTCCCTGCGAAGGTAAGGGCGTATCGAGTTGAAATTTTTATGACGTACTGAGGACGGTGGTCGGTTGTCGGTGTCAAAGTTTTAAGATTGTAAGTGAAGGCAGCGCGGAGTTACGGACGTTTAAGCAGCGTATTTTGAAAGGCGATGAGAAGAGACGCGACGCGACGCGCCGTCTCGTGCCAAGAGTGCAATTTGCTTTGATATAGGACCGTGTGGCGACGTAAAAAAATGCTAGTTTCTACAGTAGGATGAATGGAAAGTAAGAGAAAATGTTTAATTTGTAATGAAAGGTGAGGAAAAAGGAGCTTTTGCGTGCGTTTGTGTAAATCCGTATTTGTTTTCGGCTCGTATTTGCGTCTTTGAGTGCGCTTTTCCCTGCGAAGGTAAGGGCGTATCGAGTTGAAATTTTTATGACGTACTGAGGACGGTGGTCGGTTGTCGGTGTCAAAGTTTTAAGATTGTAAGTGAAGGCAGCGCGGAGTTACGGACGTTTAAGCAGCGTATTTTGAAAGGCGATG
This sequence comes from Schistocerca gregaria, assembly GCF_023897955.1. Lineage (NCBI taxonomy): Eukaryota > Metazoa > Arthropoda > Insecta > Orthoptera > Acrididae > Schistocerca > Schistocerca gregaria. The sequence continues at coordinate 20,851 of NW_026062644.1, read as the reverse complement.
AGAAGAGACGCGACGCGACGCGCCGTCTCGTGCCAAGAGTGCAATTTGCTTTGATATAGGACCGTGTGGCGACGTAAAAAAATGCTAGTTTCTACAGTAGGATGAATGGAAAGTAAGAGAAAATGTTTAATTTGTAATGAAAGGTGAGGAAAAAGGAGCTTTTGCGTGCGTTTGTGTAAATCCGTATTTGTTTTCGGCTCGTATTTGCGTCTTTGAGTGCGCTTTTCCCTGCGAAGGTAAGGGCGTATCGAGTTGAAATTTTTATGACGTACTGAGGACGGTGGTCGGTTGTCGGTGTCAAAGTTTTAAGATTGTAAGTGAAGGCAGCGCGGAGTTACGGACGTTTAAGCAGCGTATTTTGAAAGGCGATGAGAAGAGACGCGACGCGACGCGCCGTCTCGTGCCAAGAGTGCAATTTGCTTTGATATAGGACCGTGTGGCGACGTAAAAAAATGCTAGTTTCTACAGTAGGATGAATGGAAAGTAAGAGAAAATGTTTAATTTGTAATGAAAGGTGAGGAAAAAGGAGCTTTTGCGTGCGTTTGTGTAAATCCGTATTTGTTTTCGGCTCGTATTTGCGTCTTTGAGTGCGCTTTTCCCTGCGAAGGTAAGGGCGTATCGAGTTGAAATTTTTATGACGTACTGAGGACGGTGGTCGGTTGTCGGTGTCAAAGTTTTAAGATTGTAAGTGAAGGCAGCGCGGAGTTACGGACGTTTAAGCAGCGTATTTTGAAAGGCGATGAGAAGAGACGCGACGCGACGCGCCGTCTCGTGCCAAGAGTGCAATTTGCTTTGATATAGGACCGTGTGGCGACGTAAAAAAATGCTAGTTTCTACAGTAGGATGAATGGAAAGTAAGAGAAAATGTTTAATTTGTAATGAAAGGTGAGGAAAAAGGAGCTTTTGCGTGCGTTTGTGTAAATCCGTATTTGTTTTCGGCTCGTATTTGCGTCTTTGAGTGCGCTTTTCCCTGCGAAGGTAAGGGCGTATCGAGTTGAAATTTTTATGACGTACTGAGGACGGTGGTCGGTTGTCGGTGTCAAAGTTTTAAGATTGTAAGTGAAGGCAGCGCGGAGTTACGGACGTTTAAGCAGCGTATTTTGAAAGGCGATGAGAAGAGACGCGACGCGACGCGCCGTCTCGTGCCAAGAGTGCAATTTGCTTTGATATAGGACCGTGTGGCGACGTAAAAAAATGCTAGTTTCTACAGTAGGATGAATGGAAAGTAAGAGAAAATGTTTAATTTGTAATGAAAGGTGAGGAAAAAGGAGCTTTTGCGTGCGTTTGTGTAAATCCGTATTTGTTTTCGGCTCGTATTTGCGTCTTTGAGTGCGCTTTTCCCTGCGAAGGTAAGGGCGTATCGAGTTGAAATTTTTATGACGTACTGAGGACGGTGGTCGGTTGTCGGTGTCAAAGTTTTAAGATTGTAAGTGAAGGCAGCGCGGAGTTACGGACGTTTAAGCAGCGTATTTTGAAAGGCGATGAGAAGAGACGCGACGCGACGCGCCGTCTCGTGCCAAGAGTGCAATTTGCTTTGATATAGGACCGTGTGGCGACGTAAAAAAATGCTAGTTTCTACAGTAGGATGAATGGAAAGTAAGAGAAAATGTTTAATTTGTAATGAAAGGTGAGGAAAAAGGAGCTTTTGCGTGCGTTTGTGTAAATCCGTATTTGTTTTCGGCTCGTATTTGCGTCTTTGAGTGCGCTTTTCCCTGCGAAGGTAAGGGCGTATCGAGTTGAAATTTTTATGACGTACTGAGGACGGTGGTCGGTTGTCGGTGTCAAAGTTTTAAGATTGTAAGTGAAGGCAGCGCGGAGTTACGGACGTTTAAGCAGCGTATTTTGAAAGGCGATGAGAAGAGACGCGACGCGACGCGCCGTCTCGTGCCAAGAGTGCAATTTGCTTTGATATAGGACCGTGTGGCGACGTAAAAAAATGCTAGTTTCTACAGTAGGATGAATGGAAAGTAAGAGAAAATGTTTAATTTGTAATGAAAGGTGAGGAAAAAGGAGCTTTTGCGTGCGTTTGTGTAAATCCGTATTTGTTTTCGGCTCGTATTTGCGTCTTTGAGTGCGCTTTTCCCTGCGAAGGTAAGGGCGTATCGAGTTGAAATTTTTATGACGTACTGAGGACGGTGGTCGGTTGTCGGTGTCAAAGTTTTAAGATTGTAAGTGAAGGCAGCGCGGAGTTACGGACGTTTAAGCAGCGTATTTTGAAAGGCGATGAGAAGAGACGCGACGCGACGCGCCGTCTCGTGCCAAGAGTGCAATTTGCTTTGATATAGGACCGTGTGGCGACGTAAAAAAATGCTAGTTTCTACAGTAGGATGAATGGAAAGTAAGAGAAAATGTTTAATTTGTAATGAAAGGTGAGGAAAAAGGAGCTTTTGCGTGCGTTTGTGTAAATCCGTATTTGTTTTCGGCTCGTATTTGCGTCTTTGAGTGCGCTTTTCCCTGCGAAGGTAAGGGCGTATCGAGTTGAAATTTTTATGACGTACTGAGGACGGTGGTCGGTTGTCGGTGTCAAAGTTTTAAGATTGTAAGTGAAGGCAGCGCGGAGTTACGGACGTTTAAGCAGCGTATTTTGAAAGGCGATGAGAAGAGACGCGACGCGACGCGCCGTCTCGTGCCAAGAGTGCAATTTGCTTTGATATAGGACCGTGTGGCGACGTAAAAAAATGCTAGTTTCTACAGTAGGATGAATGGAAAGTAAGAGAAAATGTTTAATTTGTAATGAAAGGTGAGGAAAAAGGAGCTTTTGCGTGCGTTTGTGTAAATCCGTATTTGTTTTCGGCTCGTATTTGCGTCTTTGAGTGCGCTTTTCCCTGCGAAGGTAAGGGCGTATCGAGTTGAAATTTTTATGACGTACTGAGGACGGTGGTCGGTTGTCGGTGTCAAAGTTTTAAGATTGTAAGTGAAGGCAGCGCGGAGTTACGGACGTTTAAGCAGCGTATTTTGAAAGGCGATGAGAAGAGACGCGACGCGACGCGCGCGTCTCGTGCCAAGAGTGCAATTTGCTTTGATATAGGACCGTGTGGCGACGTAAAAAAATGCTAGTTTCTACAGTAGGATGAATGGAAAGTAAGAGAAAATGTTTAATTTGTAATGAAAGGTGAGGAAAAAGGAGCTTTTGCGTGCGTTTGTGTAAATCCGTATTTGTTTTCGGCTCGTATTTGCGTCTTTGAGTGCGCTTTTCCCTGCGAAGGTAAGGGCGTATCGAGTTGAAATTTTTATGACGTACTGAGGACGGTGGTCGGTTGTCGGTGTCAAAGTTTTAAGATTGTAAGTGAAGGCAGCGCGGAGTTACGGACGTTTAAGCAGCGTATTTTGAAAGGCGATGAGAAGAGACGCGACGCGACGCGCCGTCTCGTGCCAAGAGTGCAATTTGCTTTGATATAGGACCGTGTGGCGACGTAAAAAAATGCTAGTTTCTACAGTAGGATGAATGGAAAGTAAGAGAAAATGTTTAATTTGTAATGAAAGGTGAGGAAAAAGGAGCTTTTGCGTGCGTTTGTGTAAATCCGTATTTGTTTTCGGCTCGTATTTGCGTCTTTGAGTGCGCTTTTCCCTGCGAAGGTAAGGGCGTATCGAGTTGAAATTTTTATGACGTACTGAGGACGGTGGTCGGTTGTCGGTGTCAAAGTTTTAAGATTGTAAGTGAAGGCAGCGCGGAGTTACGGACGTTTAAGCAGCGTATTTTGAAAGGCGATGAGAAGAGACGCGACGCGACGCGCCGTCTCGTGCCAAGAGTGCAATTTGCTTTGATATAGGACCGTGTGGCGACGTAAAAAAATGCTAGTTTCTACAGTAGGATGAATGGAAAGTAAGAGAAAATGTTTAATTTGTAATGAAAGGTGAGGAAAAAGGAGCTTTTGCGTGCGTTTGTGTAAATCCGTATTTGTTTTCGGCTCGTATTTGCGTCTTTGAGTGCGCTTTTCCCTGCGAAGGTAAGGGCGTATCGAGTTGAAATTTTTATGACGTACTGAGGACGGTGGTCGGTTGTCGGTGTCAAAGTTTTAAGATTGTAAGTGAAGGCAGCGCGGAGTTACGGACGTTTAAGCAGCGTATTTTGAAAGGCGATGAGAAGAGACGCGACGCGACGCGCCGTCTCGTGCCAAGAGTGCAATTTGCTTTGATATAGGACCGTGTGGCGACGTAAAAAAATGCTAGTTTCTACAGTAGGATGAATGGAAAGTAAGAGAAAATGTTTAATTTGTAATGAAAGGTGAGGAAAAAGGAGCTTTTGCGTGCGTTTGTGTAAATCCGTATTTGTTTTCGGCTCGTATTTGCGTCTTTGAGTGCGCTTTTCCCTGCGAAGGTAAGGGCGTATCGAGTTGAAATTTTTATGACGTACTGAGGACGGTGGTCGGTTGTCGGTGTCAAAGTTTTAAGATTGTAAGTGAAGGCAGCGCGGAGTTACGGACGTTTAAGCAGCGTATTTTGAAAGGCGATGAGAAGAGACGCGACGCGACGCGCCGTCTCGTGCCAAGAGTGCAATTTGCTTTGATATAGGACCGTGTGGCGACGTAAAAAAATGCTAGTTTCTACAGTAGGATGAATGGAAAGTAAGAGAAAATGTTTAATTTGTAATGAAAGGTGAGGAAAAAGGAGCTTTTGCGTGCGTTTGTGTAAATCCGTATTTGTTTTCGGCTCGTATTTGCGTCTTTGAGTGCGCTTTTCCCTGCGAAGGTAAGGGCGTATCGAGTTGAAATTTTTATGACGTACTGAGGACGGTGGTCGGTTGTCGGTGTCAAAGTTTTAAGATTGTAAGTGAAGGCAGCGCGGAGTTACGGACGTTTAAGCAGCGTATTTTGAAAGGCGATGAGAAGAGACGCGACGCGACGCGCCGTCTCGTGCCAAGAGTGCAATTTGCTTTGATATAGGACCGTGTGGCGACGTAAAAAAATGCTAGTTTCTACAGTAGGATGAATGGAAAGTAAGAGAAAATGTTTAATTTGTAATGAAAGGTGAGGAAAAAGGAGCTTTTGCGTGCGTTTGTGTAAATCCGTATTTGTTTTCGGCTCGTATTTGCGTCTTTGAGTGCGCTTTTCCCTGCGAAGGTAAGGGCGTATCGAGTTGAAATTTTTATGACGTACTGAGGACGGTGGTCGGTTGTCGGTGTCAAAGTTTTAAGATTGTAAGTGAAGGCAGCGCGGAGTTACGGACGTTTAAGCAGCGTATTTTGAAAGGCGATGAGAAGAGACGCGACGCGACGCGCCGTCTCGTGCCAAGAGTGCAATTTGCTTTGATATAGGACCGTGTGGCGACGTAAAAAAATGCTAGTTTCTACAGTAGGATGAATGGAAAGTAAGAGAAAATGTTTAATTTGTAATGAAAGGTGAGGAAAAAGGAGCTTTTGCGTGCGTTTGTGTAAATCCGTATTTGTTTTCGGCTCGTATTTGCGTCTTTGAGTGCGCTTTTCCCTGCGAAGGTAAGGGCGTATCGAGTTGAAATTTTTATGACGTACTGAGGACGGTGGTCGGTTGTCGGTGTCAAAGTTTTAAGATTGTAAGTGAAGGCAGCGCGGAGTTACGGACGTTTAAGCAGCGTATTTTGAAAGGCGATGAGAAGAGACGCGACGCGACGCGCCGTCTCGTGCCAAGAGTGCAATTTGCTTTGATATAGGACCGTGTGGCGACGTAAAAAAATGCTAGTTTCTACAGTAGGATGAATGGAAAGTAAGAGAAAATGTTTAATTTGTAATGAAAGGTGAGGAAAAAGGAGCTTTTGCGTGCGTTTGTGTAAATCCGTATTTGTTTTCGGCTCGTATTTGCGTCTTTGAGTGCGCTTTTCCCTGCGAAGGTAAGGGCGTATCGAGTTGAAATTTTTATGACGTACTGAGGACGGTGGTCGGTTGTCGGTGTCAAAGTTTTAAGATTGTAAGTGAAGGCAGCGCGGAGTTACGGACGTTTAAGCAGCGTATTTTGAAAGGCGATGAGAAGAGACGCGACGCGACGCGCCGTCTCGTGCCAAGAGTGCAATTTGCTTTGATATAGGACCGTGTGGCGACGTAAAAAAATGCTAGTTTCTACAGTAGGATGAATGGAAAGTAAGAGAAAATGTTTAATTTGTAATGAAAGGTGAGGAAAAAGGAGCTTTTGCGTGCGTTTGTGTAAATCCGTATTTGTTTTCGGCTCGTATTTGCGTCTTTGAGTGCGCTTTTCCCTGCGAAGGTAAGGGCGTATCGAGTTGAAATTTTTATGACGTACTGAGGACGGTGGTCGGTTGTCGGTGTCAAAGTTTTAAGATTGTAAGTGAAGGCAGCGCGGAGTTACGGACGTTTAAGCAGCGTATTTTGAAAGGCGATGAGAAGAGACGCGACGCGACGCGCCGTCTCGTGCCAAGAGTGCAATTTGCTTTGATATAGGACCGTGTGGCGACGTAAAAAAATGCTAGTTTCTACAGTAGGATGAATGGAAAGTAAGAGAAAATGTTTAATTTGTAATGAAAGGTGAGGAAAAAGGAGCTTTTGCGTGCGTTTGTGTAAATCCGTATTTGTTTTCGGCTCGTATTTGCGTCTTTGAGTGCGCTTTTCCCTGCGAAGGTAAGGGCGTATCGAGTTGAAATTTTTATGACGTACTGAGGACGGTGGTCGGTTGTCGGTGTCAAAGTTTTAAGATTGTAAGTGAAGGCAGCGCGGAGTTACGGACGTTTAAGCAGCGTATTTTGAAAGGCGATGAGAAGAGACGCGACGCGACGCGCCGTCTCGTGCCAAGAGTGCAATTTGCTTTGATATAGGACCGTGTGGCGACGTAAAAAAATGCTAGTTTCTACAGTAGGATGAATGGAAAGTAAGAGAAAATGTTTAATTTGTAATGAAAGGTGAGGAAAAAGGAGCTTTTGCGTGCGTTTGTGTAAATCCGTATTTGTTTTCGGCTCGTATTTGCGTCTTTGAGTGCGCTTTTCCCTGCGAAGGTAAGGGCGTATCGAGTTGAAATTTTTATGACGTACTGAGGACGGTGGTCGGTTGTCGGTGTCAAAGTTTTAAGATTGTAAGTGAAGGCAGCGCGGAGTTACGGACGTTTAAGCAGCGTATTTTGAAAGGCGATGAGAAGAGACGCGACGCGACGCGCCGTCTCGTGCCAAGAGTGCAATTTGCTTTGATATAGGACCGTGTGGCGACGTAAAAAAATGCTAGTTTCTACAGTAGGATGAATGGAAAGTAAGAGAAAATGTTTAATTTGTAATGAAAGGTGAGGAAAAAGGAGCTTTTGCGTGCGTTTGTGTAAATCCGTATTTGTTTTCGGCTCGTATTTGCGTCTTTGAGTGCGCTTTTCCCTGCGAAGGTAAGGGCGTATCGAGTTGAAATTTTTATGACGTACTGAGGACGGTGGTCGGTTGTCGGTGTCAAAGTTTTAAGATTGTAAGTGAAGGCAGCGCGGAGTTACGGACGTTTAAGCAGCGTATTTTGAAAGGCGATGAGAAGAGACGCGACGCGACGCGCCGTCTCGTGCCAAGAGTGCAATTTGCTTTGATATAGGACCGTGTGGCGACGTAAAAAAATGCTAGTTTCTACAGTAGGATGAATGGAAAGTAAGAGAAAATGTTTAATTTGTAATGAAAGGTGAGGAAAAAGGAGCTTTTGCGTGCGTTTGTGTAAATCCGTATTTGTTTTCGGCTCGTATTTGCGTCTTTGAGTGCGCTTTTCCCTGCGAAGGTAAGGGCGTATCGAGTTGAAATTTTTATGACGTACTGAGGACGGTGGTCGGTTGTCGGTGTCAAAGTTTTAAGATTGTAAGTGAAGGCAGCGCGGAGTTACGGACGTTTAAGCAGCGTATTTTGAAAGGCGATGAGAAGAGACGCGACGCGACGCGCCGTCTCGTGCCAAGAGTGCAATTTGCTTTGATATAGGACCGTGTGGCGACGTAAAAAAATGCTAGTTTCTACAGTAGGATGAATGGAAAGTAAGAGAAAATGTTTAATTTGTAATGAAAGGTGAGGAAAAAGGAGCTTTTGCGTGCGTTTGTGTAAATCCGTATTTGTTTTCGGCTCGTATTTGCGTCTTTGAGTGCGCTTTTCCCTGCGAAGGTAAGGGCGTATCGAGTTGAAATTTTTATGACGTACTGAGGACGGTGGTCGGTTGTCGGTGTCAAAGTTTTAAGATTGTAAGTGAAGGCAGCGCGGAGTTACGGACGTTTAAGCAGCGTATTTTGAAAGGCGATGAGAAGAGACGCGACGCGACGCGCCGTCTCGTGCCAAGAGTGCAATTTGCTTTGATATAGGACCGTGTGGCGACGTAAAAAAATGCTAGTTTCTACAGTAGGATGAATGGAAAGTAAGAGAAAATGTTTAATTTGTAATGAAAGGTGAGGAAAAAGGAGCTTTTGCGTGCGTTTGTGTAAATCCGTATTTGTTTTCGGCTCGTATTTGCGTCTTTGAGTGCGCTTTTCCCTGCGAAGGTAAGGGCGTATCGAGTTGAAATTTTTATGACGTACTGAGGACGGTGGTCGGTTGTCGGTGTCAAAGTTTTAAGATTGTAAGTGAAGGCAGCGCGGAGTTACGGACGTTTAAGCAGCGTATTTTGAAAGGCGATGAGAAGAGACGCGACGCGACGCGCCGTCTCGTGCCAAGAGTGCAATTTGCTTTGATATAGGACCGTGTGGCGACGTAAAAAAATGCTAGTTTCTACAGTAGGATGAATGGAAAGTAAGAGAAAATGTTTAATTTGTAATGAAAGGTGAGGAAAAAGGAGCTTTTGCGTGCGTTTGTGTAAATCCGTATTTGTTTTCGGCTCGTATTTGCGTCTTTGAGTGCGCTTTTCCCTGCGAAGGTAAGGGCGTATCGAGTTGAAATTTTTATGACGTACTGAGGACGGTGGTCGGTTGTCGGTGTCAAAGTTTTAAGATTGTAAGTGAAGGCAGCGCGGAGTTACGGACGTTTAAGCAGCGTATTTTGAAAGGCGATGAGAAGAGACGCGACGCGACGCGCCGTCTCGTGCCAAGAGTGCAATTTGCTTTGATATAGGACCGTGTGGCGACGTAAAAAAATGCTAGTTTCTACAGTAGGATGAATGGAAAGTAAGAGAAAATGTTTAATTTGTAATGAAAGGTGAGGAAAAAGGAGCTTTTGCGTGCGTTTGTGTAAATCCGTATTTGTTTTCGGCTCGTATTTGCGTCTTTGAGTGCGCTTTTCCCTGCGAAGGTAAGGGCGTATCGAGTTGAAATTTTTATGACGTACTGAGGACGGTGGTCGGTTGTCGGTGTCAAAGTTTTAAGATTGTAAGTGAAGGCAGCGCGGAGTTACGGACGTTTAAGCAGCGTATTTTGAAAGGCGATGAGAAGAGACGCGACGCGACGCGCCGTCTCGTGCCAAGAGTGCAATTTGCTTTGATATAGGACCGTGTGGCGACGTAAAAAAATGCTAGTTTCTACAGTAGGATGAATGGAAAGTAAGAGAAAATGTTTAATTTGTAATGAAAGGTGAGGAAAAAGGAGCTTTTGCGTGCGTTTGTGTAAATCCGTATTTGTTTTCGGCTCGTATTTGCGTCTTTGAGTGCGCTTTTCCCTGCGAAGGTAAGGGCGTATCGAGTTGAAATTTTTATGACGTACTGAGGACGGTGGTCGGTTGTCGGTGTCAAAGTTTTAAGATTGTAAGTGAAGGCAGCGCGGAGTTACGGACGTTTAAGCAGCGTATTTTGAAAGGCGATGAGAAGAGACGCGACGCGACGCGCCGTCTCGTGCCAAGAGTGCAATTTGCTTTGATATAGGACCGTGTGGCGACGTAAAAAAATGCTAGTTTCTACAGTAGGATGAATGGAAAGTAAGAGAAAATGTTTAATTTGTAATGAAAGGTGAGGAAAAAGGAGCTTTTGCGTGCGTTTGTGTAAATCCGTATTTGTTTTCGGCTCGTATTTGCGTCTTTGAGTGCGCTTTTCCCTGCGAAGGTAAGGGCGTATCGAGTTGAAATTTTTATGACGTACTGAGGACGGTGGTCGGTTGTCGGTGTCAAAGTTTTAAGATTGTAAGTGAAGGCAGCGCGGAGTTACGGACGTTTAAGCAGCGTATTTTGAAAGGCGATGAGAAGAGACGCGACGCGACGCGCCGTCTCGTGCCAAGAGTGCAATTTGCTTTGATATAGGACCGTGTGGCGACGTAAAAAAATGCTAGTTTCTACAGTAGGATGAATGGAAAGTAAGAGAAAATGTTTAATTTGTAATGAAAGGTGAGGAAAAAGGAGCTTTTGCGTGCGTTTGTGTAAATCCGTATTTGTTTTCGGCTCGTATTTGCGTCTTTGAGTGCGCTTTTCCCTGCGAAGGTAAGGGCGTATCGAGTTGAAATTTTTATGACGTACTGAGGACGGTGGTCGGTTGTCGGTGTCAAAGTTTTAAGATTGTAAGTGAAGGCAGCGCGGAGTTACGGACGTTTAAGCAGCGTATTTTGAAAGGCGATGAGAAGAGACGCGACGCGACGCGCCGTCTCGTGCCAAGAGTGCAATTTGCTTTGATATAGGACCGTGTGGCGACGTAAAAAAATGCTAGTTTCTACAGTAGGATGAATGGAAAGTAAGAGAAAATGTTTAATTTGTAATGAAAGGTGAGGAAAAAGGAGCTTTTGCGTGCGTTTGTGTAAATCCGTATTTGTTTTCGGCTCGTATTTGCGTCTTTGAGTGCGCTTTTCCCTGCGAAGGTAAGGGCGTATCGAGTTGAAATTTTTATGACGTACTGAGGACGGTGGTCGGTTGTCGGTGTCAAAGTTTTAAGATTGTAAGTGAAGGCAGCGCGGAGTTACGGACGTTTAAGCAGCGTATTTTGAAAGGCGATGAGAAGAGACGCGACGCGACGCGCCGTCTCGTGCCAAGAGTGCAATTTGCTTTGATATAGGACCGTGTGGCGACGTAAAAAAATGCTAGTTTCTACAGTAGGATGAATGGAAAGTAAGAGAAAATGTTTAATTTGTAATGAAAGGTGAGGAAAAAGGAGCTTTTGCGTGCGTTTGTGTAAATCCGTATTTGTTTTCGGCTCGTATTTGCGTCTTTGAGTGCGCTTTTCCCTGCGAAGGTAAGGGCGTATCGAGTTGAAATTTTTATGACGTACTGAGGACGGTGGTCGGTTGTCGGTGTCAAAGTTTTAAGATTGTAAGTGAAGGCAGCGCGGAGTTACGGACGTTTAAGCAGCGTATTTTGAAAGGCGATGAGAAGAGACGCGACGCGACGCGCCGTCTCGTGCCAAGAGTGCAATTTGCTTTGATATAGGACCGTGTGGCGACGTAAAAAAATGCTAGTTTCTACAGTAGGATGAATGGAAAGTAAGAGAAAATGTTTAATTTGTAATGAAAGGTGAGGAAAAAGGAGCTTTTGCGTGCGTTTGTGTAAATCCGTATTTGTTTTCGGCTCGTATTTGCGTCTTTGAGTGCGCTTTTCCCTGCGAAGGTAAGGGCGTATCGAGTTGAAATTTTTATGACGTACTGAGGACGGTGGTCGGTTGTCGGTGTCAAAGTTTTAAGATTGTAAGTGAAGGCAGCGCGGAGTTACGGACGTTTAAGCAGCGTATTTTGAAAGGCGATGAGAAGAGACGCGACGCGACGCGCCGTCTCGTGCCAAGAGTGCAATTTGCTTTGATATAGGACCGTGTGGCGACGTAAAAAAAATGCTAGTTTCTACAGTAGGATGAATGGAAAGTAAGAGAAAATGTTTAATTTGTAATGAAAGGTGAGGAAAAAGGAGCTTTTGCGTGCGTTTGTGTAAATCCGTATTTGTTTTCGGCTCGTATTTGCGTCTTTGAGTGCGCTTTTCCTCTGCGAAGGTAAGGGCGTATCGAGTTGAAATTTTTATGACGTACTGAGGACGGTGGTCGGTTGTCGGTGTCAAAGTTTTAAGATTGTAAGTGAAGGCAGCGCGGAGTTACGGACGTTTAAGCAGCGTATTTTGAAAGGCGATGAGAAGAGACGCGACGCGACGCGCCGTCTCGTGCCAAGAGTGCAATTTGCTTTGATATAGGACCGTGTGGCGACGTAAAAAAATGCTAGTTTCTACAGTAGGATGAATGGAAAGTAAGAGAAAATGTTTAATTTGTAATGAAAGGTGAGGAAAAAGGAGCTTTTGCGTGCGTTTGTGTAAATCCGTATTTGTTTTCGGCTCGTATTTGCGTCTTTGAGTGCGCTTTTCCCTGCGAAGGTAAGGGCGTATCGAGTTGAAATTTTTATGACGTACTGAGGACGGTGGTCGGTTGTCGGTGTCAAAGTTTTAAGATTGTAAGTGAAGGCAGCGCGGAGTTACGGACGTTTAAGCAGCGTATTTTGAAAGGCGATGAGAAGAGACGCGACGCGACGCGCCGTCTCGTGCCAAGAGTGCAATTTGCTTTGATATAGGACCGTGTGGCGACGTAAAAAAATGCTAGTTTCTACAGTAGGATGAATGGAAAGTAAGAGAAAATGTTTAATTTGTAATGAAAGGTGAGGAAAAAGGAGCTTTTGCGTGCGTTTGTGTAAATCCGTATTTGTTTTCGGCTCGTATTTGCGTCTTTGAGTGCGCTTTTCCCTGCGAAGGTAAGGGCGTATCGAGTTGAAATTTTTATGACGTACTGAGGACGGTGGTCGGTTGTCGGTGTCAAAGTTTTAAGATTGTAAGTGAAGGCAGCGCGGAGTTACGGACGTTTAAGCAGCGTATTTTGAAAGGCGATGAGAAGAGACGCGACGCGACGCGCCGTCTCGTGCCAAGAGTGCAATTTGCTTTGATATAGGACCGTGTGGCGACGTAAAAAAATGCTAGTTTCTACAGTAGGATGAATGGAAAGTAAGAGAAAATGTTTAATTTGTAATGAAAGGTGAGGAAAAAGGAGCTTTTGCGTGCGTTTGTGTAAATCCGTATTTGTTTTCGGCTCGTATTTGCGTCTTTGAGTGCGCTTTTCCCTGCGAAGGTAAGGGCGTATCGAGTTGAAATTTTTATGACGTACTGAGGACGGTGGTCGGTTGTCGGTGTCAAAGTTTTAAGATTGTAAGTGAAGGCAGCGCGGAGTTACGGACGTTTAAGCAGCGTATTTTGAAAGGCGATGAGAAGAGACGCGACGCGACGCGCCGTCTCGTGCCAAGAGTGCAATTTGCTTTGATATAGGACCGTGTGGCGACGTAAAAAAATGCTAGTTTCTACAGTAGGATGAATGGAAAGTAAGAGAAAATGTTTAATTTGTAATGAAAGGTGAGGAAAAAGGAGCTTTTGCGTGCGTTTGTGTAAATCCGTATTTGTTTTCGGCTCGTATTTGCGTCTTTGAGTGCGCTTTTCCCTGCGAAGGTAAGGGCGTATCGAGTTGAAATTTTTATGACGTACTGAGGACGGTGGTCGGTTGTCGGTGTCAAAGTTTTAAGATTGTAAGTGAAGGCAGCGCGGAGTTACGGACGTTTAAGCAGCGTATTTTGAAAGGCGATGAGAAGAGACGCGACGCGACGCGCCGTCTCGTGCCAAGAGTGCAATTTGCTTTGATATAGGACCGTGTGGCGACGTAAAAAAATGCTAGTTTCTACAGTAGGATGAATGGAAAGTAAGAGAAAATGTTTAATTTGTAATGAAACGTGAGGAAAGAGGAGCTTTTGCGTGCGTTTGTGTAAATCCGTATTTGTTTTCGGCTCGTATTTGCGTCTTTGAGTGCGCTTTTCCGCTGCGCAGGTAAGGGCGTATCGAGTTGAAATTTTTATGACGTACTGAGGACGGTGGTCTGTTGTCGGTGTCAAAGTTTTAAGATTGTAAGTGAAGGCAGCGCGGAGTTACGGACGTTTAAGCAGCGTATTTTGAAAGACGATGAGAAGAGACGCGACGCGACGCGCCGTCTCGTGCCAAGAGTGCAATTTGCTTTGATATAGGACCGTGTGGCGACGTAAAAAAATGCTAGTTTCTACAGTAGGATGAATGGAAAGTAAGAGAAAATGTTTAATTTGTAATGAAACGTGAGGAAAGAGGAGCTTTTGCGTGCGTTTGTGTAAATCCGTATTTGTTTTCGGCTCGTATTTGCGTCTTTGAGTGCGCTTTTCCCTGCGCAGGTAAGGGCGTATCGAGTTGAAATTTTTATGACGTACTGAGGACGGTGGTCTGTTGTCGGTGTCAAAGTTTTAAGATTGTAAGTGAAGGCAGCGCGGAGTTACGGACGTTTAAGCAGCGTATTTTGAAAGACGATGAGAAGAGACGCGACGCGACGCGCCGTCTCGTGCCAAGAGTGCAATTTGCTTTGATATAGGACCGTGTGGCGACGTAAAAAAATGCTAGTTTCTACAGTAGGATGAATGGAAAGTAAGAGAAAATGTTTAATTTGTAATGAAACGTGAGGAAAGAGGAGCTTTTGCGTGCGTTTGTGTAAATCCGTATTTGTTTTCGGCTCGTATTTGCGTCTTTGAGTGCGCTTTTCCCTGCGCAGGTAAGGGCGTATCGAGTTGAAATTTTTATGACGTACTGAGGACGGTGGTCTGTTGTCGGTGTCAAAGTTTTAAGATTGTAAGTGAAGGCAGCGCGGAGTTACGGACGTTTAAGCAGCGTATTTTGAAAGACGATGAGAAGAGACGCGACGCGACGCGCCGTCTCGTGCCAAGAGTGCAATTTGCTTTGATATAGGACCGTGTGGCGACGTAAAAAAATGCTAGTTTCTACAGTAGGATGAATGGAAAGTAAGAGAAAATGTTTAATTTGTAATGAAACGTGAGGAAAGAGGAGCTTTTGCGTGCGTTTGTGTAAATCCGTATTTGTTTTCGGCTCGTATTTGCGTCTTTGAGTGCGCTTTTCCCTGCGCAGGTAAGGGCGTATCGAGTTGAAATTTTTATGACGTACTGAGGACGGTGGTCTGTTGTCGGTGTCAAAGTTTTAAGATTGTAAGTGAAGGCAGCGCGGAGTTACGGACGTTTAAGCAGCGTATTTTGAAAGACGATGAGAAGAGACGCGACGCGACGCGCCGTCTCGTGCCAAGAGTGCAATTTGCTTTGATATAGGACCGTGTGGCGACGTAAAAAAATGCTAGTTTCTACAGTAGGATGAATGGAAAGTAAGAGAAAATGTTTAATTTGTAATGAAACGTGAGGAAAGAGGAGCTTTTGCGTGCGTTTGTGTAAATCCGTATTTGTTTTCGGCTCGTATTTGCGTCTTTGAGTGCGCTTTTCCCTGCGCAGGTAAGGGCGTATCGAGTTGAAATTTTTATGACGTACTGAGGACGGTGGTCTGTTGTCGGTGTCAAAGTTTTAAGATTGTAAGTGAAGGCAGCGCGGAGTTACGGACGTTTAAGCAGCGTATTTTGAAAGACGATGAGAAGAGACGCGACGCGACGCGCCGTCTCGTGCCAAGAGTGCAATTTGCTTTGATATAGGACCGTGTGGCGACGTAAAAAAATGCTAGTTTCTACAGTAGGATGAATGGAAAGTAAGAGAAAATGTTTAATTTGTAATGAAACGTGAGGAAAGAGGAGCTTTTGCGTGCGTTTGTGTAAATCCGTATTTGTTTTCGGCTCGTATTTGCGTCTTTGAGTGCGCTTTTCCCTGCGCAGGTAAGGGCGTATCGAGTTGAAATTTTTATGACGTACTGAGGACGGTGGTCTGTTGTCGGTGTCAAAGTTTTAAGATTGTAAGTGAAGGCAGCGCGGAGTTACGGACGTTTAAGCAGCGTATTTTGAAAGACGATGAGAAGAGACGCGACGCGACGCGCCGTCTCGTGCCAAGAGTGCAATTTGCTTTGATATAGGACCGTGTGGCGACGTAAAAAAATGCTAGTTTCTACAGTAGGATGAATGGAAAGTAAGAGAAAATGTTTAATTTGTAATGAAACGTGAGGAAAGAGGAGCTTTTGCGTGCGTTTGTGTAAATCCGTATTTGTTTTCGGCTCGTATTTGCGTCTTTGAGTGCGCTTTTCCCTGCGCAGGTAAGGGCGTATCGAGTTGAAATTTTTATGACGTACTGAGGACGGTGGTCTGTTGTCGGTGTCAAAGTTTTAAGATTGTAAGTGAAGGCAGCGCGGAGTTACGGACGTTTAAGCAGCGTATTTTGAAAGACGATGAGAAGAGACGCGACGCGACGCGCCGTCTCGTGCCAAGAGTGCAATTTGCTTTGATATAGGACCGTGTGGCGACGTAAAAAAATGCTAGTTTCTACAGTAGGATGAATGGAAAGTAAGAGAAAATGTTTAATTTGTAATGAAACGTGAGGAAAGAGGAGCTTTTGCGTGCGTTTGTGTAAATCCGTATTTGTTTTCGGCTCGTATTTGCGTCTTTGAGTGCGCTTTTCCCTGCGCAGGTAAGGGCGTATCGAGTTGAAATTTTTATGACGTACTGAGGACGGTGGTCTGTTGTCGGTGTCAAAGTTTTAAGATTGTAAGTGAAGGCAGCGCGGAGTTACGGACGTTTAAGCAGCGTATTTTGAAAGACGATGAGAAGAGACGCGACGCGACGCGCCGTCTCGTGCCAAGAGTGCAATTTGCTTTGATATAGGACCGTGTGGCGACGTAAAAAAATGCTAGTTTCTACAGTAGGATGAATGGAAAGTAAGAGAAAATGTTTAATTTGTAATGAAACGTGAGGAAAGAGGAGCTTTTGCGTGCGTTTGTGTAAATCCGTATTTGTTTTCGGCTCGTATTTGCGTCTTTGAGTGCGCTTTTCCCTGCGCAGGTAAGGGCGTATCGAGTTGAAATTTTTATGACGTACTGAGGACGGTGGTCTGTTGTCGGTGTCAAAGTTTTAAGATTGTAAGTGAAGGCAGCGCGGAGTTACGGACGTTTAAGCAGCGTATTTTGAAAGACGATGAGAAGAGACGCGACGCGACGCGCCGTCTCGTGCCAAGAGTGCAATTTGCTTTGATATAGGACCGTGTGGCGACGTAAAAAAATGCTAGTTTCTACAGTAGGATGAATGGAAAGTAAGAGAAAATGTTTAATTTGTAATGAAACGTGAGGAAAGAGGAGCTTTTGCGTGCGTTTGTGTAAATCCGTATTTGTTTTCGGCTCGTATTTGCGTCTTTGAGTGCGCTTTTCCCTGCGCAGGTAAGGGCGTATCGAGTTGAAATTTTTATGACGTACTGAGGACGGTGGTCTGTTGTCGGTGTCAAAGTTTTAAGATTGTAAGTGAAGGCAGCGCGGAGTTACGGACGTTTAAGCAGCGTATTTTGAAAGACGATGAGAAGAGACGCGACGCGACGCGCCGTCTCGTGCCAAGAGTGCAATTTGCTTTGATATAGGACCGTGTGGCGACGTAAAAAAATGCTAGTTTCTACAGTAGGATGAATGGAAAGTAAGAGAAAATGTTTAATTTGTAATGAAACGTGAGGAAAGAGGAGCTTTTGCGTGCGTTTGTGTAAATCCGTATTTGTTTTCGGCTCGTATTTGCGTCTTTGAGTGCGCTTTTCCCTGCGCAGGTAAGGGCGTATCGAGTTGAAATTTTTATGACGTACTGAGGACGGTGGTCTGTTGTCGGTGTCAAAGTTTTAAGATTGTAAGTGAAGGCAGCGCGGAGTTACGGACGTTTAAGCAGCGTATTTTGAAAGACGATGAGAAGAGACGCGACGCGACGCGCCGTCTCGTGCCAAGAGTGCAATTTGCTTTGATATAGGACCGTGTGGCGACGTAAAAAAATGCTAGTTTCTACAGTAGGATGAATGGAAAGTAAGAGAAAATGTTTAATTTGTAATGAAACGTGAGGAAAGAGGAGCTTTTGCGTGCGTTTGTGTAAATCCGTATTTGTTTTCGGCTCGTATTTGCGTCTTTGAGTGCGCTTTTCCCTGCGCAGGTAAGGGCGTATCGAGTTGAAATTTTTATGACGTACTGAGGACGGTGGTCTGTTGTCGGTGTCAAAGTTTTAAGATTGTAAGTGAAGGCAGCGCGGAGTTACGGACGTTTAAGCAGCGTATTTTGAAAGACGATGAGAAGAGACGCGACGCGACGCGCCGTCTCGTGCCAAGAGTGCAATTTGCTTTGATATAGGACCGTGTGGCGACGTAAAAAAATGCTAGTTTCTACAGTAGGATGAATGGAAAGTAAGAGAAAATGTTTAATTTGTAATGAAACGTGAGGAAAGAGGAGCTTTTGCGTGCGTTTGTGTAAATCCGTATTTGTTTTCGGCTCGTATTTGCGTCTTTGAGTGCGCTTTTCCTCTGCGCAGGTAAGGGCGTATCGAGTTGAAATTTTTATGACGTACTGAGGACGGTGGTCTGTTGTCGGTGTCAAAGTTTTAAGATTGTAAGTGAAGGCAGCGCGGAGTTACGGACGTTTAAGCAGCGTATTTTGAAAGACGATGAGAAGAGACGCGACGCGACGCGCCGTCTCGTGCCAAGAGTGCAATTTGCTTTGATATAGGACCGTGTGGCGACGTAAAAAAATGCTAGTTTCTACAGTAGGATGAATGGAAAGTAAGAGAAAATGTTTAATTTGTAATGAAACGTGAGGAAAGAGGAGCTTTTGCGTGCGTTTGTGTAAATCCGTATTTGTTTTCGGCTCGTATTTGCGTCTTTGAGTGCGCTTTTCCCTGCGCAGGTAAGGGCGTATCGAGTTGAAATTTTTATGACGTACTGAGGACGGTGGTCTGTTGTCGGTGTCAAAGTTTTAAGATTGTAAGTGAAGGCAGCGCGGAGTTACGGACGTTTAAGCAGCGTATTTTGAAAGACGATGAGAAGAGACGCGACGCGACGCGCCGTCTCGTGCCAAGAGTGCAATTTGCTTTGATATAGGACCGTGTGGCGACGTAAAAAAATGCTAGTTTCTACAGTAGGATGAATGGAAAGTAAGAGAAAATGTTTAATTTGTAATGAAACGTGAGGAAAGAGGAGCTTTTGCGTGCGTTTGTGTAAATCCGTATTTGTTTTCGGCTCGTATTTGCGTCTTTGAGTGCGCTTTTCCCTGCGCAGGTAAGGGCGTATCGAGTTGAAATTTTTATGACGTACTGAGGACGGTGGTCTGTTGTCGGTGTCAAAGTTTTAAGATTGTAAGTGAAGGCAGCGCGGAGTTACGGACGTTTAAGCAGCGTATTTTGAAAGACGATGAGAAGAGACGCGACGCGACGCGCCGTCTCGTGCCAAGAGTGCAATTTGCTTTGATATAGGACCGTGTGGCGACGTAAAAAAATGCTAGTTTCTACAGTAGGATGAATGGAAAGTAAGAGAAAATGTTTAATTTGTAATGAAACGTGAGGAAAGAGGAGCTTTTGCGTGCGTTTGTGTAAATCCGTATTTGTTTTCGGCTCGTATTTGCGTCTTTGAGTGCGCTTTTCCCTGCGCAGGTAAGGGCGTATCGAGTTGAAATTTTTATGACGTACTGAGGACGGTGGTCTGTTGTCGGTGTCAAAGTTTTAAGATTGTAAGTGAAGGCAGCGCGGAGTTACGGACGTTTAAGCAGCGTATTTTGAAAGACGATGAGAAGAGACGCGACGCGACGCGCCGTCTCGTGCCAAGAGTGCAATTTGCTTTGATATAGGACCGTGTGGCGACGTAAAACAAATGCTAGTTTCTACAGTAGGATGAATGGAAAGTAAGAGAAAATGTTTAATTTGTAATGAAACGTGAGGAAAGAGGAGCTTTTGCGTGCGTTTGTGTAAATCCGTATTTGTTTTCGGCTCGTATTTGCGTCTTTGAGTGCGCTTTTCCCTGCGCAGGTAAGGGCGTATCGAGTTGAAATTTTTATGACGTACTGAGGACGGTGGTCTGTTGTCGGTGTCAAAGTTTTAAGATTGTAAGTGAAGGCAGCGCGGAGTTACGGACGTTTAAGCAGCGTATTTTGAAAGACGATGAGAAGAGACGCGACGCGACGCGCCGTCTCGTGCCAAGAGTGCAATTTGCTTTGATATAGGACCGTGTGGCGACGTAAAAAAATGCTAGTTTCTACAGTAGGATGAATGGAAAGTAAGAGAAAATGTTTAATTTGTAATGAAACGTGAGGAAAGAGGAGCTTTTGCGTGCGTTTGTGTAAATCCGTATTTGTTTTCGGCTCGTATTTGCGTCTTTGAGTGCGCTTTTCCCTGCGCAGGTAAGGGCGTATCGAGTTGAAATTTTTATGACGTACTGAGGACGGTGGTCTGTTGTCGGTGTCAAAGTTTTAAGATTGTAAGTGAAGGCAGCGCGGAGTTACGGACGTTTAAGCAGCGTATTTTGAAAGACGATGAGAAGAGACGCGACGCGACGCGCCGTCTCGTGCCAAGAGTGCAATTTGCTTTGATATAGGACCGTGTGGCGACGTAAAAAAATGCTAGTTTCTACAGTAGGATGAATGGAAAGTAAGAGAAAATGTTTAATTTGTAATGAAACGTGAGGAAAGAGGAGCTTTTGCGTGCGTTTGTGTAAATCCGTATTTGTTTTCGGCTCGTATTTGCGTCTTTGAGTGCGCTTTTCCCTGCGCAGGTAAGGGCGTATCGAGTTGAAATTTTTATGACGTACTGAGGACGGTGGTCTGTTGTCGGTGTCAAAGTTTTAAGATTGTAAGTGAAGGCAGCGCGGAGTTACGGACGTTTAAGCAGCGTATTTTGAAAGACGATGAGAAGAGACGCGACGCGACGCGCCGTCTCGTGCCAAGAGTGCAATTTGCTTTGATATAGGACCGTGTGGCGACGTAAAAAAATGCTAGTTTCTACAGTAGGATGAATGGAAAGTAAGAGAAAATGTTTAATTTGTAATGAAACGTGAGGAAAGAGGAGCTTTTGCGTGCGTTTGTGTAAATCCGTATTTGTTTTCGGCTCGTATTTGCGTCTTTGAGTGCGCTTTTCCCTGCGCAGGTAAGGGCGTATCGAGTTGAAATTTTTATGACGTACTGAGGACGGTGGTCTGTTGTCGGTGTCAAAGTTTTAAGATTGTAAGTGAAGGCAGCGCGGAGTTACGGACGTTTAAGCAGCGTATTTTGAAAGACGATGAGAAGAGACGCGACGCGACGCGCCGTCTCGTGCCAAGAGTGCAATTTGCTTTGATATAGGACCGTGTGG
>NW_026062643.1:20000-23525 GCF_023897955.1 Schistocerca gregaria | reverse complement strand
CAGGGTGCGCCGCAGCGTAGCTGCGCCGCCTGCCGGGCCCGTCGGCTGGCGCTCCTGCCACTCGGCGCCCCCCACCAGCCGCCTGTTGCGCGTGCGCCCACGCAGCGCGCGGCCAACACGCCGGGCGGCCCCCCTTCACCGGCCGGGAACAGTCCCACCAAGCCACCGCCGCGTATCGCTTCATACCCACATGGGCCTAGTCACGCGTGTGGATGTGGCGGGTACCGCTGAAACAACCGGTTAATAGCTGTACCGATCGTCGCCATCACAGATTCACCTCCAGCGTGAACAACCGCTCAACAACGGATTTCCAGTTCATTTGCGTATCTTGGGCAGTAAACGTAGATGTCCACCTACATTTGCGAATTCAACAATTCTTGCATGCCAGGATGTCATGTGTCACGACACGCTACATCAGACCACATACACACTGCGACATGTGCAGAAGAGAACACGTGGAAGGTGGCCCGCGCACGTATGCGATGTACCTTCCGCGATCCACTGTCAACCGGCATCTGCGGCATGTCCCAGATATGGAACGCGGTCCACCAGGGTAGCACTTTGTGTGAGGCAATACGACAAAGTCGGAATACACGCGTCACTACATCAGACGGCTCACGCTGACCTGACCTGACCTGACTCACCGCACCACCACCCCCAGCGACCCAGGGTGACATACAATGCGTTCGTACGTTCCTCCCACACGCCTCTACGGCGTACCACAGTGCAACCTAGCTGTTATTGGGAGACGAGACAAGTAGCATCAAGCACAACATATGGAAATTGAGATTCGACACCGTTGGGCACAGCCAGCGTACGGTCACACGTATCACACTACTTCACTCTGTACGTAACGACCGATGATCGGTACAGCGTGTGGGTTACGCGTACGACATCAGCGGACAATGGACACAGACCATACCACGACGTACACTGAGGGCGTCGACATCTGAATGCAACTGAACAGCTGCGAGGCTCATTTAACACTCAAACGCCAGACCGACCAGCTTGAGAGGACAGAGACACAAAGAGGGGGACAGAGGGGGACAGAGGGGGGGGAGGGGGGGGGTCGGCGATATAGTCCTATTGCAGTACAATTGACAGTGGATAGCAGGAATATGTGGAAAGTAAGCAACACTCGCAAGACATCTACATGAGGATAACAACGACACCAGAGATTCCGAGCAGTGAACTATGTTAGGCAAAGGGACAACGTGGGTTAGGTTAAGGGACAACGTGGGTTAGGTTAAGGGACAACGTGGGTTAGGTTAAGGGACAACGTGGGTTAGGTTAAGGGACAACGTGGGTTAGGTTAAGGGACAACGTGGGTTAGGTTAAGGGACAACGTGGGTTAGGTTAAGGGACAACGTGGGTTAGGTTAAGGGACAACGTGGGTTAGGTTAAGGGACAACGTGGGTTAGGTTAAGGGACAACGTGGGTTAGGTTAAGGGACAACGTGGGTTAGGTTAAGGGACAACGTGGGTTAGGTTAAGGGACAACGTGGGTTAGGTTAAGGGACAACGTGGGTTAGGTTAAGGGACAACGTGGGTTAGGTTAAGGGACAACGTGGGTTAGGTTAAGGGACAACGTGGGTTAGGTTAAGGGACAACGTGGGTTAGGTTAAGGGACAACGTGGGTTAGGTTAAGGGACAACGTGGGTTAGGTTAAGGGACAACGTGGGTTAGGTTAAGGGACAACGTCGGTTAGGTTAAGGGACAACGTCGGTTAGGTTAAGGGACAACGTCGGTTAGGTTAAGGGACAACGTCGGTTAGGTTAAGGGACAACGTCGGTTAGGTTAAGGGACAACGTCGGTTAGGTTAAGGGACAACGTGGGTTAGGTTAAGGGACAACGTGGGTTAGGTTAAGGGACAACTTGAGTTAGGTTAAGGGACAACTTGAGTTAGGTTAAGGGACAAATTGAGTTAGGTTAAGGGACAAATTGAGTTAGGTTAAGGGACAAATTGAGTTAGGTTAAGGGACAAATTGAGTTAGGTTAAGGGACAACTTGAGTTAGGTTAAGGGACAAATTGAGTTAGGTTAAGGGACAAATTGAGTTAGGTTAAGGGACAAATTGAGTTAGGTTAAGGGACAACTTGAGTTAGGTTAAGGGACAACTTGAGTTAGGTTAAGGGACAACTTGAGTTAGGTTAAGGGACAACTTGAGTTAGGTTAAGGGACAACTTGAGTTAGGTTAAGGGACAACTTGAGTTAGGTTAAGGGACAACTTGAGTTAGGTTAAGGGACAACTTGAGTTAGGTTAAGGGACAACTTGAGTTAGGTTAAGGGACAACTTGAGTTAGGTTAAGGGACAACTTGAGTTAGGTTAAGGGACAACTTGAGTTAGGTTAAGGGACAACTTGAGTTAGGTTAAGGGACAACTTGAGTTAGGTTAAGGGACAACTTGAGTTAGGTTAAGGGACAACTTGAGTTAGGTTAAGGGACAACTTGAGTTAGGTTAAGGGACAACTTGAGTTAGGTTAAGGGACAACGTGGGTTAGGTTAAGGGACAAATTGAGTTAGGTTAAGGGACAACTTGAGTTAGGTTAAGGGACAACTTGAGTTAGGTTAAGGGACAACTTGAGTTAGGTTAAGGGACAACTTGAGTTAGGTTAAGGGACAACTTGAGTTAGGTTAAGGGACAACTTGAGTTAGGTTAAGGGACAACTTGAGTTAGGTTAAGGGACAACTTGAGTTAGGTTAAGGGACAACTTGAGTTAGGTTAAGGGACAACTTGAGTTAGGTTAAGGGACAACTTGAGTTAGGTTAAGGGACAACTTGAGTTAGGTTAAGGGACAACTTGAGTTAGGTTAAGGGACAACTTGAGTTAGGTTAAGGGACAACTTGAGTTAGGTTAAGGGACAACTTGAGTTAGGTTAAGGGACAACTTGAGTTAGGTTAAGGGACAACTTGAGTTAGGTTAAGGGACAACTTGAGTTAGGTTAAGGGACAAATTGAGTTAGGTTAAGGGACAAATTGAGTTAGGTTAAGGGACAAATTGAGTTAGGTTAAGGGACAAATTGAGTTAGGTTAAGGGACAAATTGAGTTAGGTTAAGGGACAAATTGAGTTAGGTTAAGGGACAAATTGAGTTAGGTTAAGGGACAAATTGAGTTAGGTTAAGGGACAAATTGAGTTAGGTTAAGGGACAAATTGAGTTAGGTTAAGGGACAAATTGAGTTAGGTTAAGGGACAAATTGAGTTAGGTTAAGGGACAAATTGAGTTAGGTTAAGCGATAATCTGGTACAGCCACAGTTAGGTTAAGCGATAATCTGGTACAGCCACAGTTAGGTTAAGCGATAATCTGGTACAGCCACAGTTAGGTTAAGCGATAATCTGGTACAGCCACAGTTAGGTTAAGCGATAATCTGGTACAGCCACAGTTAGGTTAAGCGATAAACTGGTACAGCCACAGTTAGGTTAAGCGATAAACTGGTACAGCCACAGTTAGGTTAAGCGATAAACTGGTACAGCCACAGTTAGGTTAAGCGATAAACTGGTACAGCCACAGTTAGGTTAAGCGATAA
>NW_026062643.1:7500-12500 GCF_023897955.1 Schistocerca gregaria | reverse complement strand
GCTAGAAGCCGCCTGTCCCTCTAAGAAGAAAAGTAATCGCTGACAGCACGAAGGATGTCACGCGACTAGTTAGCAGGCTAGAGTCTCGTTCGTTATCGGAATTAACCAGACAAATCGCTCCACCAACTAAGAACGGCCATGCACCACCACCCACCGAATCAAGAAAGAGCTATCAATCTGTCAATCCTTCCGGTGTCCGGGCCTGGTGAGGTTTCCCGTGTTGAGTCAAATTAAGCCGCAGGCTCCACTCCTGGTGGTGCCCTTCCGTCAATTCCTTTAAGTTTCAGCTTTGCAACCATACTTCCCCCGGAACCCAAAAGCTTTGGTTTCCCGGAGGCTGCCCGCCGAGTCATCGGAGGAACTGCGGCGGATCGCTGGCTGGCATCGTTTATGGTTAGAACTAGGGCGGTATCTGATCGCCTTCGAACCTCTAACTTTCGTTCTTGATTAATGAAAACATACTTGGCAAATGCTTTCGCTTCTGTTCGTCTTGCGACGATCCAAGAATTTCACCTCTAACGTCGCAATACGAATGCCCCCGCCTGTCCCTATTAATCATTACCTCGGGTTCCGAAAACCAACAAAATAGAACCGAGGTCCTATTCCATTATTCCATGCACACAGTATTCAGGCGGGCTTGCCTGCTTTAAGCACTCTAATTTGTTCAAAGTAAACGTGCCGGCCCACCGAGACACTCAACAAAGAGCACCCTGGTAGGATTTAAACGGGGTCCGCCTCGGGACGCGAAAGCACCCCTTCGGCTCGCCCCACCGGCAGGACGTCCCACGATACATGCCAGTTAAACACCGACGGGCGGTGAACCAACAGCGTGGGACACAAATCCAACTACGAGCTTTTTAACCGCAACAACTTTAATATACGCTATTGGAGCTGGAATTACCGCGGCTGCTGGCACCAGACTTGCCCTCCAATAGATACTCGTTAAAGGATTTAAAGTGTACTCATTCCGATTACGGGGCCTCGGATGAGTCCCGTATCGTTATTTTTCGTCACTACCTCCCCGTGCCGGGAGTGGGTAATTTGCGCGCCTGCTGCCTTCCTTGGATGTGGTAGCCGTTTCTCAGGCTCCCTCTCCGGAATCGAACCCTGATTCCCCGTTACCCGTTACAACCATGGTAGGCGCAGAACCTACCATCGACAGTTGATAAGGCAGACATTTGAAAGATGCGTCGCCGGTACGAGGACCGTGCGATCAGCCCAAAGTTATTCAGAGTCACCAAGGCAAACGGACCAGACAAGCCAATCCGATTGGTTTTGATCTAATAAAAGCGTCCCTTCCATCTCTGGTCGGGACTCTGTTTGCATGTATTAGCTCTAGAATTACCACAGTTATCCAAGTAACGTGGGTACGATCTAAGGAACCATAACTGATTTAATGAGCCATTCGCGGTTTCACCTTAATGCGGCTTGTACTGAGACATGCATGGCTTAATCTTTGAGACAAGCATATGACTACTGGCAGGATCAACCAGGGAGCTGCGTCAACTAGAGCTGAGCAGCCGGCCGCCCGGGAGTGTGTCCCGGGGGCCCGCGCGAACACGCAAGCGTCCGCTCAATTATTCTGCAAACAGGAGGAGGCCGAGCTCCCCTGCACGATACACCTCGAAACCCTCTCAGGTCCCGGCGGCGCGCAGCGCCGTCCTAGGTACTTGGTCGGTTTCGAGAGAGGCGCAATCGCCCGGAGTTAGGCGAGTAGACGGTTTTAGTGCGAACACCCTTGCTCCCAACTGAGCTTGCCGCTGCCGACAGAGGCCCGGGAGCGTGCTGTCGTGGCATTGCCGGCGGGAGACAACACGCGCCACCTATGGTGACCGGCAGCTCCAACGCCAGCGCCACACAAGGGCAAAGCCCCACTTGGGTGCAGAAGCGAACTCTCCCAGCACAGCGCACGCGCCAACACGTCCGCACAACTGCGATACAAACCACCTGCGAGAACCGCTGGGGCGACCGAGCAGCAGACGGCGTCGCGGCGCCGAGTGCCAGGCGGCGGCGCATCCTCAACGCACACAGTCCTCAATCAGACCAGCACACTGCAGATGTCCACCGCGCTTCGCACCGGGCTCGGCTGAACCAACTTTGGCCGCCAGGCGCCGCGTGCAGGGTGCGCCGCAGCGTAGCTGCGCCGCCTGCCGGGCCCGTCGGCTGGCGCTCCTGCCACTCGGCGCCCCCCACCAGCCGCCTGTTGCGCGTGCGCCCACGCAGCGCGCGGCCAACACGCCGGGCGGCCCCCCTTCACCGGCCGGGAACAGTCCAACCAAGCCACCGCCGCGTATCGCTTCATACCCACATGGGCCTAGTCACGCGTGTGGATGTGGCGGGTACCGCTGAAACAACCGGTTAATAGCTGTACCGATCGTCGCCATCACAGATTCACCTCCAGCGTGAACAACCGCTCAACAACGGATTTCCAGTTCATTTGCGTATCTTGGGCAGTAAACGTAGATGTCCACCTACATTTGCGAATTCAACAATTCTTGCATGCCAGGATGTCATGTGTCACGACACGCTACATCAGACCACATACACACTGCGACATGTGCAGAAGAGAACACGTGGAAGGTGGCCCGCGCACGTATGCGATGTACCTTCCGCGATCCACTGTCAACCGGCATCTGCGGCATGTCCCAGATATGGAACGCGGTCCACCAGGGTAGCACTTTGTGTGAGGCAATACGACAAAGTCGGAATACACGCGTCACTACATCAGACGGCTCACGCTGACCTGACCTGACCTGACTCACCGCACCACCACCCCCAGCGACCCAGGGTGACATACAATGCGTTCGTACGTTTCCTCCCACACGCCTCTACGGCGTACCACAGTGCAACCTAGCTGTTATTGGGAGACGAGACAAGTAGCATCAAGCACAACATATGGAAATTGAGATTCGACACCGTTGGGCACAGCCAGCGTACGGTCACACGTATCACACTACTTCACTCTGTACGTAACGACCGATGATCGGTACAGCGTGTGGGTTACGCGTACGACATCAGCGGACAATGGACACAGACCATACCACGACGTACACTGAGGGCGTCGACATCTGAATGCAACTGAACAGCTGCGAGGCTCATTAACACGCGATCTAGTGTCCGACCAGCTTGAGAGGACAGAGACACAAAGAGGGGGACAGAGGGGGACAGAGGGGGGGGAGGGGGGGGGTCGGCGATATAGTCCTATTGCAGTACAATTGACAGTGGATAGCAGGAATATGTGGAAAGTAAGCAACACTCGCAAGACATCTACATGAGGATAACAACGACACCAGAGATTCCGAGCAGTGAACTATGTTAGGCAAAGGGACAACGTGGGTTAGGTTAAGGGACAACGTGGGTTAGGTTAAGGGACAACGTGGGTTAGGTTAAGGGACAACGTGGGTTAGGTTAAGGGACAACGTGGGTTAGGTTAAGGGACAACGTGGGTTAGGTTAAGGGACAACGTGGGTTAGGTTAAGGGACAACGTGGGTTAGGTTAAGGGACAACGTGGGTTAGGTTAAGGGACAACGTGGGTTAGGTTAAGGGACAACGTGGGTTAGGTTAAGGGACAACGTGGGTTAGGTTAAGGGACAACGTGGGTTAGGTTAAGGGACAACGTGGGTTAGGTTAAGGGACAACGTGGGTTAGGTTAAGGGACAACGTGGGTTAGGTTAAGGGACAACGTGGGTTAGGTTAAGGGACAACGTGGGTTAGGTTAAGGGACAACGTGGGTTAGGTTAAGGGACAACGTGGGTTAGGTTAAGGGACAACGTGGGTTAGGTTAAGGGACAACGTGGGTTAGGTTAAGGGACAACGTGGGTTAGGTTAAGGGACAACGTCGGTTAGGTTAAGGGACAACGTCGGTTAGGTTAAGGGACAACGTCGGTTAGGTTAAGGGACAACGTCGGTTAGGTTAAGGGACAACGTCGGTTAGGTTAAGGGACAACGTCGGTTAGGTTAAGGGACAACGTCGGTTAGGTTAAGGGACAACTTGAGTTAGGTTAAGGGACAACGTGGGTTAGGTTAAGGGACAACTTGAGTTAGGTTAAGGGACAACTTGAGTTAGGTTAAGGGACAAATTGAGTTAGGTTAAGGGACAAATTGAGTTAGGTTAAGGGACAAATTGAGTTAGGTTAAGGGACAAATTGAGTTAGGTTAAGGGACAAATTGAGTTAGGTTAAGGGACAAATTGAGTTAGGTTAAGGGACAAATTGAGTTAGGTTAAGGGACAACTTGAGTTAGGTTAAGGGACAACTTGAGTTAGGTTAAGGGACAACTTGAGTTAGGTTAAGGGACAACTTGAGTTAGGTTAAGGGACAACTTGAGTTAGGTTAAGGGACAACTTGAGTTAGGTTAAGGGACAACTTGAGTTAGGTTAAGGGACAACTTGAGTTAGGTTAAGGGACAACTTGAGTTAGGTTAAGGGACAACTTGAGTTAGGTTAAGGGACAACTTGAGTTAGGTTAAGGGACAACTTGAGTTAGGTTAAGGGACAACTTGAGTTAGGTTAAGGGACAAATTGAGTTAGGTTAAGGGACAAATTGAGTTAGGTTAAGGGACAACTTGAGTTAGGTTAAGGGACAACTTGAGTTAGGTTAAGGGACAAATTGAGTTAGGTTAAGGGACAACTTGAGTTAGGTTAAGGGACAACTTGAGTTAGGTTAAGGGACAACTTGAGTTAGGTTAAGGGACAACTTGAGTTAGGTTAAGGGACAACTTGAGTTAGGTTAAGGGACAACTTGAGTTAGGTTAAGGGACAACTTGAGTTAGGTTAAGGGACAACTTGAGTTAGGTTAAGGGACAAATTGAGTTAGGTTAAGGGACAAATTGAGTTAGGTTAAGGGACAAATTGAGTTAGGTTAAGGGACAACTTGAGTTAGGTTAAGGGACAAATTGAGTTAGGTTAAGGGACAACTTGAGTTAGGTTAAGGGACAACTTGAGTTAGGTTAAGGGACAACTTGAGTTAGGTTAAGGGACAACTTGAGTTAGGTTAAGGGA
>NW_026062642.1:0-23415 GCF_023897955.1 Schistocerca gregaria | reverse complement strand
ACACACGAACGCGAAAGAAAGGGCAGGGCAGGGGCAACTATCTCGTACACATTCTTCCTCAGAACCCACATATCGCATCAACGAACGGCAGGCCAATTGCGGACTCAGCCGTGTCAGGCAAATCCAACCCAACCAACACCTCCCACGGAAACCCTGACACTGATCCAGCAGTACGTCCACATACATCGCCACACCAAATACGGGTGACGAGTGAGCAACAAATGGAACAATACACAACAAGGGCTGACCTAATAAAAACTGCACGTCACGTCATACCTTCCAGACAGACGCAGTTCCGACGGGACGGCGGAACCGTATACGTACCTTTCAGCCACAACAACCGACCGACTGGACACGCCCGCGTCTCCAGCCAGCCAACCACCAGGGCCACACAGCCCGCAAGTTTCAGCGTCAACACTTCTTAACGTACGTTGCAAACTTTTCAAAACATTGCCACACACACACACACACACACACACACACACACCACGAAAAGCGTCAACCTCTCTCACACTGGATACACTCAACACTTTTTGTCGGCGGAGCTTGAGGGCCAACGGTTGACACACCCCCACCGGCCACACAGGTTTCCCTTTGAAAATTGCAGTGACGGAGGAGACGCGGCATTACGAGAGGGTTGTTTCCGAGAGCGCGAGCTGGACGGAGCTGCGGCGCCGCCGCCGCCGCCGCCGCCGCCGCCGAGGGGTAATGAACGCACGCGATGCCGCATGACAGCCCATCACCCAAAGTTTCACCCACAACTGCACAGGTCGCACCCCCTTTTCGCGCCATACTAGTGTCGATCGTCAATTACAGCTGACGGTGTTCGCATTTGCCACTTGACGAGAGGGGGGGGGGGGGGGGAAAAGAAAACAAACATCTGACACGCCATGTGTTTCTCTCTCTCTCTGTTACATCTAGGTCATTCGGCAGCCACTGTAAAAAAAAAAAAAAAAAAAAAAAAAAAAAAAAATATTTTTACGACATGGTTGGGTAAGTGATTTAAAGACAACAATTGTGGGTCACACACCATAGACCATTTCGATAGTGTTCTTGTTCTTCTCTTTTTCCTTTTTTTATCGCTCAATTGAAATCAAACCTGGGGATGATGCAATGCTGCGATATGGCACAACCGTCGTCCATTGTACACAACTCGGGAACAAAAAGAAACCAATTCAGGGAACGTTCGTTCCTTCACAACGTTTCTTTCAACGCACTTGGTCTTTACCATCCTGTATATTCAACACACATTTCCTTTCATCAAACTAGGGCATTTCCATAACAGTATTTGCAATACTGCTTCTTCGACGTCATTTCACCATCTTAACTAGAGACAAACAAACAAGAAAATAGCAAAACAGCCTTGAGAACCCCGTCCACCAAATTTCAGTTAGCACGGCATCCAAGATTCTTTTCCGGGGAGTGCAGTGCAGCTGACGCTGCTCAGACCATATACCGTCGCCAGTCTCACTCAACTCTTGCGCATTCCATTCTACGCTACGTGACTATGCAAAAATGAATGAATCAAACCCGCCCAGAGAGCGTCTTGTGCGAGGGGACACACGATATAGAGAACAACAAAACACACAGGGGACACCACCACAGTTGGAGAGAACGTTTCCACCACGGCAGCCGCGCCGTTACGCGCTTTTTTTTTTTCCTCCCCCCCACTGCACACCTCCGACACCACGGGAACGTTCACCGTCCCGTTGCCCTACACTGGCGTTTCTTTTCAACCCCCCACCCTATTCCTCGCTCCCCGGACATTCGACCGATCACAAAGTGCAACCTCTCGTTACCGTCGGGTGCCCCTCTTCATCCCCGGGGCGCCAACAACAAAACAAAAACACCACCGACGCCGTCGTCTCGCGTCACCTCACTCAACTGAGCGGAAAATACACGTACATCCAGAATGACGACACCGCCTCCAGACGTCAGACGTCAGGTCGAAAGAGGGCACCGTACGTCGTGGCGCGTGGTCTCCTAACTCACCTCGCGCGTACAAATACAATGCAATGCGTGTCTCCTCACGTTCACACACACCTCCACGCTCCACTTTTACGTCGCCCAACCAACCAACTACTAACTTAACCCACCCGCTCGGCGTAGAAGCAGCTGTAGGCGGCAACGTGTTTCTCACCCTCGCCACCAACGGTGTGACATCCGACAATCGCGGTTTGCTTTCCGTTCCACACCTCCGGCCATACCATACAAAGGGGACAAAAAAAAAAAAAAAAATATATATATCAAACAAGCCAACTCCAGCGATCCGCCCCCCTAACACCAACACGTCTCGAAACACCCACGCCCACGACCCGGCTGTGGCCTAAAGTGCGTATCCCAACGTCACACCAAAACCAAAGGCGCCGGCGCCGCACCACACCACACCACAAGCTACAGCTACAGCTGTGCCGCCCGTCCACCCGCTCACAACAACAACAACAACAACAACAACAATTCCGCCCTTCCCGCAAAGGCATTTTGGTGGCCCTGAAAAGGGCCGTTTTTTCTTTTCTTCGCCGCGCCGCGGACGAGCCTCCTATTTCCAAGAGCCACCTCCTTACTTGGAGCTCGTGTACTTGGTCACCGCCTTCGTGCCCTCGCTCACCGCGTGCTTGGCCAGCTCGCCAGGCAGCAAGAGCCGCACAGCGGTCTGGATCTCGCGGGACGTGATGGTCGAGCGCTTGTTGTAGTGCGCCAGGCGAGAAGCCTCGGCCGCAATGCGCTCGAAAATGTCGTTCACGAAGCTGTTCATGATGCTCATCGCCTTCGAAGAGATGCCCGTGTCAGGGTGCACCTGCTTCAGCACCTTGTAGATGTAGATGGCATAGCTCTCCTTCCTCTTGCGCTTCTTCTTCTTGTCGCCCTTCGAAATGTTCTTCTGCGCCTTGCCAGCCTTCTTGGCGGCTTTCCCGCTAGTCTTGGGCGGCATCACGAACAAACAGGCAGGCAGGCAGGCAGGCAGGCAGGCACGCGCAGTCAGTCAGTCAGTCAGGCGCTCCGCTCCAGTCAGCGTCTCCCCACACAGTGGCACCCGCCGCACGCCGCCGCCGCACCTTTACCAGCTCGCCCTGCTGCGGCCGCCGACCAATGGGGCGCGCGCGCAACCGGCCGCCGCACCCGAGCCCATAAAGGACCCCCACCCCGCCGGCGCCGGCACGCACTCCGCTGCTCGACTCGCTGCGGCTCGCACCGTTTGGGGCGTTGTGCTTTTTCTTTCTCGCTTCTTTCCAAACTAGCCCATCGCCATGTCCGGACGCGGAAAGGGAGGCAAAGTCAAGGGCAAGTCAAAGTCCCGCTCAAGCAGGGCTGGGCTCCAGTTCCCGGTCGGCAGAATCCACCGCCTCCTGCGCAAGGGAAACTACGCCGAGCGCGTCGGCGCCGGGGCGCCCGTCTACCTCGCCGCCGTCATGGAGTACCTCGCGGCTGAGGTGCTCGAGCTGGCCGGAAACGCGGCCCGCGACAACAAGAAGACGCGCATCATCCCGCGCCACCTGCAGCTCGCCATACGCAACGACGAGGAGCTCAACAAGCTCTTGTCGGGCGTCACCATCGCACAGGGAGGTGTCCTGCCCAACATCCAGGCCGTCCTGCTGCCAAAGAAGACCGAGAAGAAGGCCTAAAAGAGAGACAGCGCAATCGGCAACCGCCGCGTGCTCCCTTGGCACGCAGCGCGCCATTTGCCGCCTCGGCTCAAAAAACAAAACACAATCGGCCCTTTTCAGGGCCACCACACAAACCTACGTCCAAAGCAGAATTCCAGTCGTTCGTCGCACCACTTTTCTCTCTCTCTCTCTCTCTCTCTCTCTCTCTCTCTCTCTCTGTGTACGGTTTTTTTTTCCTTCTTACACACACAGGCGCCGCCATCTTGTACACACGTACTTGGCCACCTCCTCCACTCAACTCCACGCACGCACAGTCTCGCGACCATTAACCAGCACACGTGGCGCACAACAACACACCTCAAAAATAACCCCTCGGCGCTCAGCCGCGCCGCAACACACAGCCCATCCACCGACAAGAAGCATACAAGCAAAGAGGGAGGGGAAGGAAGGAAGGAAGGAGCTCACACAACGCAAGGGCACGCTTCCTTCCCTCCCAACCGCACCGCACACCACGTCAAAAAAAACTCCAAACAAAACTAAAAGGCCAAGTAGACTAAAAAGGAAAAGAAAAACCAGCAACACAGACTCTTTCGCACTTTTCAACTTCCGAACACTGTGGTGGCCCTGAAAAGGGCCGTTTTTCAATCTATCTCTCTTTCCTTCCTTCGGTCTCACACCGCCTAACCGCCGAAACCGTACAGGGTGCGCCCCTGCCTCTTCAGGGCGTACACCACGTCCATGGCCGTCACAGTCTTGCGCTTGGCGTGCTCAGTGTACGTCACCGCGTCGCGGATCACGTTCTCCAGGAACACCTTCAGCACTCCGCGCGTCTCCTCGTAGATCAGACCAGAGATGCGCTTCACGCCGCCCCTGCGCGCCAGGCGGCGGATCGCGGGCTTCGTGATGCCCTGGATGTTGTCGCGCAACACCTTGCGGTGCCGCTTGGCGCCACCCTTGCCGAGCCCCTTTCCTCCCTTGCCGCGGCCTGTCATTCTTCTTCTTCAAGCGTCTCAACCACAATAATATAAAAAACAGAAAGCAAGGCAAGCTCCTCACCCGGCGCTAGCGAGTCGGCTACGGTTGTGGCGCCCAGCGCGCGCGCCGCCCCCCTATATAGACTCTGGGGCCCCGCGGCCCGCCCTCCCCTCCCCCCACCACCGCGCACCGAGGGCATATAAGCGCAGCACCCGGGGCGCGCGGGCCCCATTCCGAGCTGCGATGTCGAACCAATCGAACGCATGTACAGGAGCTGAGGGTGTGGCGGATCGCCGCCAGGCGGAGCTTGCTTCGTCGGCGGCCCCATCCGGCCCCCCACTGAAGACAACCCGGCGCATTCACCCGGCTCACGAATTGGACGATTCTCCGGTTCTTCCAGCTGCAGAAGGAAGTGCTGCGTCCCCTGGCGGCGAACTGCCGCCGTCGCAGCCTACACTGGACGTCACAACTGGGCGATGCGGCATCGATTCAGGAATCGATGAAGCCGCCCTTAGGGAGTTAGATAGGGCAAATGGCGCGTCAGGGCCCCCTTCACGTGGGACCAGCCCGCGCGCGCCGAGGCAAAGGCAGTGTTCCACGAGTGTCCCCCGCCCCTCGCCCGCCCCACTCGATATGCCAGACATTTCCGATGCCGTCTGCGTCTCTGAGTCGGACAGTGACTCCGTCACTGGCTACATCGACGACAGCGACATCGCGGAGGGCCTAGAAGAGAGTCTTATCGCCCTCCGCGACGCCGCGGAAGAGGAGGGACTGCCCTGTGACCCCGCTCTGCGGGCGCGGATTCTCTTCCCTAACGCCGCTGCCGCTGACGACGGCGACGCCATGCAATGCGAGATGGAGTCGCGTAAGAGGAAACCAGCGGCCGCCTCTTCCGACTCCGAAGCTGCCCCCTCCGAGGCCGCTCGTGGGAAGAAGCAGAAGGCCGCCGCCGACGCTGAGGGCTTCGCCGTCCCCAGGAAGACGGCACCCCGCCGCCGCATTGTCAAGACGCCGGTCCTCCCGGTGCACAATCAATTTGCGGCGCTTTCCGACGGTGCGGCGGACTCCTCTCCACCCCCTCCACCCCCATCCACAACTCCCCACCCCAATCCTACCCGTCCCCCTCCCCTCACAATCGAATATGCGGAGTCCTACAAATCCCTGCACGACCTGCTCATTCACGTCACTGACTCCGATTTCCGAGTGAAGACGATTGGCGAAAACTTGTACCGCCTCTATCTCCAGACGCCTGTTGACCTCCAGAAGGTCTACCACGTCCTTGGGTCCCACAGCATCGGCTACAGCACCCCCCCTGAGAGGTCCAAACGGGTTAGGGTCGTCGTCCGCGGGCTCCCCTTTAAATATACGGACGACGACCTCCGGGAAGCGCTGACAGCTCTCAATATTACTCCTGCTGTCATTTCCCGAGTAGTCTCCCCCCGCACTAAACTCCCCACCCCCCTTTTCTTCGTCTCAGCCGACGATACCCCAGCCAACCAAGTCCTTATGCACCTGACCTCCATTGACAATTGCACGGTCACCATGGAGAAGCCCCGTTCCAGGCGCCTCATTCTAATATGCTACCGGTGCCAGGGCCTGGCGCACTTTGCGAGTAATTGTACTCGTGCGGTGCGCTGTGTCAAGTGCGCCGGCGGCCACGCCTCCTCCACTTGCGTCAAACCCCGCGAGGTCCCCCCTACCTGTGCTCGCTGTAATGGGGCGCACACGGGCAACTACTTGGGTTGTCCGGCAGTCAAAGCCCACCGCGCCAATCTGCGTCGCTCCGTCGCCCCTCCAACGATGGAGCGTCGTGGACTTACTTATGCGACTGCCCTTGGTCGGTCGGAACCCTCTCCCGCCCATACCCCCCGCCCCCCCCGTTTCCCACGATCATACCACCCTGCCCCGCCCCCACTCCTCTCTATCCCCATCCCCCCTCCTGACTCCCACACCCCCTGTCCCTACCCCCAACACTCCGTATCCACCCCAATTCCCCCCCCACCCCCTCCCCTCCTTCCTCACGTCCATCCCGGTCCTTCCCCGCACCCTCCACCCTCCTCCCCTGTCCACCCGGTCTTTGGTGACCTCATTTCCAGTGTTGTGGAGGCATTGACCTCTGCACTCACTGGGGCACTAGACACCATCCTCACCTCCATTCCCCAGCAGATTGCTACTGCCCTTTCCCATTCCATCTCCCCCATCACCACCGCCCTCCCCACCACCCAACATGGCCATTAGACTCCATGGCCTTACCGTACTAATCTGGAATGCCAATGGCATCTACCGCCAGCAAGGTGAGTTTCGGCAGTTCCTCCTTGATGAGGGGGTAGACATCTGTCTTGTTGCCGAAACCCACCTTAAACCTGGGGTGAACGCCAGGGTACCAAACTTCTGCTGCTACCGGTCAGACCGGCCAACAGCACGAGGCGGCACGGCAGTATACGTGCGTGCCTCCCTCCGCCACCACCCCGTCACCCTCCCTGCCCTTGCCACAATAGAGGCCACTGGTGTCGTGGTGCACACCGTGCGTGGCCCCATCACCTTTGTGGCGCTTTACAGGCCGCCCCACCGCGGCGTTCTCCACGGCCCTGACTTTGCTCAGGTCCTGTCACTTGGCCACTCCCTCTTCGTTGGGGGCGACTGTAATGCCAAGCATGCCGCCTGGCACAGTCGCCTAACCAACAACGATGGCCGTCGCCTCCTCCGTGTGGTGGAAGCCCACGCCGCCCATGTTGTTGCCCCCTTCGACCCCACCATCTTCCCGACAAATGGCCCTCCTGACGTCCTTGACATTGCATTGGTTAAAGGACTCCCCCTCCCTATCACTGCCACTACCCGTGCTGCCCTTGCCTCCGACCACGTCCCAGTAATTTGCACGGTCGACCTTGTCGGCTCCCTAGTGCCACCACGTGACACCTTGGACCTCCGTGGCATCGACTGGGCGTCTTATCGGAGACGGGTCGAGGCAGCACTCCCTACCATACCCGACGCCGCCAGGGTGGGGGCTGACCTCACCCTCGCACAGTTCACGGACGCCGCCATCACTGCTGCAGTTGCAGCAACGCCTCCACATCCCCCGCGCCCTCCGACCCATGTGCGCCCTCTCCCCCTAGCCCTCCGCGCACTCATCACCGAGAAAAACAGGGTCATCCGCGAATGGCAAAGAACACGAGACCCTGCCACTAAGCGCCGGATAAATCGCATGCAGCGGGAGATCCGTGCTGCCATTCAGACCCACCGCAGTCAGGACTGGGAGCGAAAAATCTCCGCCCTTGACCTGAGCGATGCATCCGCATGGCGCCTGGTCTCCCGCATCATCCACAAACGCCCGCAAATTCCCCCCCTCCTGGTCGGCGCTGAGGCTGTGTGCGATCCTGATGCTAAGGCCAATGCCTTGGCTGATGTGTTCGCACGCAGCTTCACCCCTGTCACCGACCCCGTTGACCCCGACCATATCCAAATGGTCACCGCACGAGTCCACCAGTTCCTCACCGCCCAGGATCCAGAAGACCATATCACCCCCGTCACAGATGAGGAGATTGCCCGGGAGCTTAAGTCCCTCCACTCCCGAAAAGCCGGTGGCCCAGACAGACTCACCAATCAGCTTCTCAAGCAGCTTCCCCCAGCCTCTGTTCCCGTCCTTACTTCTACTTTCAATTCCATCCTCTCCTCTAGGCAGTTTCCTTCCGTGTGGAAACACGCGGAGGTGATTGCCATCCCCAAACCTGGGAAAGACCCTCGATCCCCTTCCAGCTATCGTCCCATCAGCCTCCTTCCCGCCCTCTCCAAGCTGTTTGAGAGGCTGTATCTCAAACGTGTCCTGATCCACGTCGCTCGGGAGCGGGTACTCCCCGACGTTCAGTTTGGCTTCCGGCGAGGACACTCCACCACCCACCAACTCCTCCGTCTTGTTGAGGAAGCACTGGAGGCCATTGAGCGTCGGGAGTACTTCGGGGCCGTCTTCCTCGATGTCTCCCGGGCGTTCGATTCTGTCTGGCACGAGGGGCTACTTTACAAGCTCTTCGGGCACGGCTTCTCCATCTCCCATGTGCGCCTCATCGCCACCTACTTAGAAGGTCGTACATTCCATGTCCGGATCCCGGGAGGTACCTCCACCAGGCGTCGTATCAGGGCGGGTGTTCCACAGGGGAGCGTGCTCGGCCCTGTTCTATACAGTCTGTTCACAGCTGACACGCCCACCGTGCCTCGTGTGCATCTCGCCCTGTATGCGGATGATACCGCGGTTTTTGCTCGCTCCCGGAGCAAGGCGCTCCTCCGGCAGAAACTACAACAGGCCATCGACTCTGTTGTCGATTATGCCAAACGTTGGCGCCTGGCCTTCAACCCGGCAAAGACGCAGGCACTCATCATTTGTCGGCGGCGGTGGCCGGTCGCCTATCCCCCTGTCACTGTGCTCGGCACCCCCGCCCCCTGGGCCAGAACAGCTATGTACCTGGGGGTCACCCTGGATAGGGCCCTCACCTGGCGTCCCCACATAGAGGCCATCCGGCGGAAGGCCTTGGGGCGCATCGGCCAACTCTACCCTTTTATGAACCCTACCTCTACCCTTCCCATTCCTCTTGCCCTCCTCCTCTACACATCCCTCATCCGCCCCCTCCTGGAGTATGCCTCGGTTGTGTGGGGCAATGCCGCGCCTACACATCTCCACCGCCTGCAGACGGTACAGAATCGTGCCCTTCGAATTGCCCTTCGCCTCCCTTACCGTTTCCCAACCCGTGAACTTCACCTCCTTGCCAATATCCCCCTCCTTCAAGACCGTGTCCGATCCTCCGCCATCTCCTTCTATGACCAATCCCGTCATTCCCCCAATCCACTCATTGTCTCTCTTGGCACCCGCCTCCATCGCCTGGCCACCACTCGCTGGCCCGACCTCCTTTCCCGCCCCCCCTGACACCTCCCATCCACCCCCCCGTCCTGTTACTTCTTCCTCTTCCTACCACTTCTCCTTTTTTGTCACCCCATCCTGAAATATCTGCCGCCACCGTCATCGCCGTCGCCAAGAAGATCTGGCCAGGACGAAGGCCTTTCGTTTTCTTCATCCTCTTCCTGTCATCTTTCACTATTCTTTCGTCTGTCACTCAACGTTTCTTTTCCGGCTAGTCAATGGAGCCGTTCGTTTTTCTCTATCTCTCACTATTCCTTTTACTGTTCTGTCACCTGTTACTGTTAATTACCGTGCAACGGCCAGTCAATTGGGCCTTTCGTTTTCCTGCTTCTCTAACTATCCCTCTCACTATTCTTTCATCTTATTAAAAAAAAAAAAAAAAAAAAAAAAAAAAAAAAAAAAAAAAAAAAACCAAAATGCACAACGTCAAGCAAACCATACCGCCAAGTCCACTTCTTCACCACCCGTCAAGAGGAAGGCGAAGCGCGCCAGCGCTAGTACTTCCTACACGAGTCGAGGGACCACCCTCTCCTGTGCAGCGTGGCGCGTGGCGCGTGGCGTGGCGCGCGGGCCCGTTGTCAAGGCAGCACCGGACGCCGTCGCGCACGCATATCCTCCACGCCGCATCCGCATCCGCATCCGCATCCGCAGTAGCCATGGCCCGGACAAAGCAAACGGCCCGCAAGTCCACCGGCGGAAAGGCGCCG
Organism: Schistocerca gregaria; assembly: GCF_023897955.1. Taxonomy (NCBI): domain Eukaryota; kingdom Metazoa; phylum Arthropoda; class Insecta; order Orthoptera; family Acrididae; genus Schistocerca; species Schistocerca gregaria. The sequence goes on along the minus strand of NW_026062642.1, from coordinate 13,222 downwards.
CGCAAACAGCTCGCCACCAAGGCGGCGAGGAAGAGCGCGCCCGCCACCGGCGGCGTCAAGAAGCCCCACCGCTACAGGCCGGGCACCGTCGCCCTGCGAGAAATCAGGCGCTACCAGAAGAGCACAGAGCTGCTCATCCGCAAGCTGCCATTCCAGCGCCTAGTGCGCGAGATCGCCCAGGACTTCAAGACCGACCTGCGCTTCCAGAGCTCCGCAGTCATGGCCCTGCAGGAGGCCAGCGAGGCCTACCTCGTCGGCCTCTTCGAAGACACCAACCTGTGCGCAATCCACGCCAAGCGAGTCACCATCATGCCCAAGGACATCCAGCTCGCGCGCCGCATCCGCGGCGAGCGCGCCTAAACCCGCACACCGCCAAACAAACAAAACGGCCCTTTTCAGGGCCACTAACGTCTCTCCGTCGCGAGCAAAACTTTGTCGGTCGCAACGACTAGTTCCCCACTCACTCTCCAGTCCAGTCGTCCCACCCCCGGCCCGGCCCGGCGCCGCCGTTTCCAAAAGAAAAAAAAAAGCACCGCACCGGCCGAGCCAAGTCGCAAGCGTCAATAGCGCCACCCACACAGGCCACGGCACAAAACGTGACGCCCGGAAAGCAAAGCCAAAAAAGACTATTCCAAAACCACCACCAAGACAAACAAACAAACGCGGCGCAAAATAAATAGGTAGAAATAATAAAAGTAAAATACACTTTATGTAACACCAACCGCGGCGCCGCCGCCCACGCCCGCCAACGACCCCACAATCCAACCACCATCCACACATGAAACAAACAAACGCCAGCAAGCAAGACAGACAGACAACAAGGCAACCGACCGACCACGACACGACACGACAATCAACACCTTCCCGACGTGCTTTGATGGCCCTGAGAAGGGCCGTTTTTGTTTTTGTCCGGGACCGCGCGACAGCCTCTGGTTGCGCGCCGGCCACCAGGCGACGGTGTCAACCGCCAACCCTTCCCTGCCCTTTTTACTTCTTCTTCTTGGGCGAAGCCTTCGCCTTAGACGGCGTCGCCGTCGCCTTCTTCGGGCGCGGCGCCTTCGGCTTCTTCGTCGGAACCTTGGCGGCCTTCTTCGCCTTCGACGGCGACTTGGCCTTGGCCGGCTTGGCCGCAGCCGCCTTCTTCGCACCCGTGGGAGCGGCCGACGCCGCAGACGCCTTCTTGGCGGCGCCCGCCTTCCGACCGGTCGCCGCCTTCACGCCGCCAGCCTTCTTTGCGCCGGCCGCACGGGCCCCCTTCTTCTCCTTGCTGGCCGGAGCGGCGCGCTTCTTCTTCGCACCACCGCCGCCACCACGAGCCTTGCCGCCCTCGGCCGCCCCGCCGCCGGCGCCGGCAAGCTTGAAAGAGCCCGACGCGCCCTTCCCCTTCGTCTGCACCAGCTCGCCAGCCACGACGGCCGACTTGAGGTACTTCTTGATAAAGGGCGCCAGCTTCTCCGCGTCCAGCTTGTAGTGCGCGGCAATGTACTTCTTGATCGCCTGCAGCGACGACCCGCCGCGCTCCTTCAGACTCTTGATGGCGGCCGTCACCATCTCAGAGGTGCGCGGGTGCGCAGGCTTGGCGCGCGGCTTCTTCGCAGACGACGCAGACTTGGCCTTCTTCGTAGTGCCGGTGGCGGCGGGTGCCGCGGCAGTCTCGTTCGTAGCCGCCTGGTCTGCCATCTTTTGCCTGTTCTCTTTTCTTTTTTCCCCTTGCTTTCGCTTCCTTCTCTCCTTCGACGACGCACAACAGCGAGGGGCGCGCAGCAGAGAATAGCCGCGCACGCTGCTGCTGCTGCTGCTGTTCGACCTTACGGGTCTGCCCTGACCCGTGCAGGAGCAGGCTAAGCAGTCAACTGCTATTCCTGCGGGAGCCTTTCGTTTCGGAGGGACTAACTCTCGTCTTGGATTGGCCTCTGGTTGGTTTCTTCGTGGATGGGGATGTCCTGTGTCTATTGCGGAAGTTTTCACTCCCGCAACAGGTCAGGCCAGCGTGTTGTTGGCCTGTGGTGTGCAGGATGGCCCAGATCCCTGATGAGCCGGTTGTCGGACCGTTCGGCCCGCTCGTAGAAGGCCCGCGCCGATTGCTTGAAGCGGTCGCGGAGGAGGGGTATTCCGGTCTGCTCGTGTAGCCGAGCGGTCGAGTATAGCCTCGGCAGGCGCAGAGCGAGCTTGAGCGCCCTGTTCTGCACCCTCTGCAGCTTGCTGATGTGTGTCTCGGCCGCGTTGCCCCACACCACAGCCGCGTATTCCAGCACTGGACGTACCAGCGCCAGGTACAGCGTGATGCCGTGGTGAGCCTGGCCCAGCCAGTGTCGCGGGCGGGCGCGGACGGCCGAGAGAGCGGCCGCCACTCGGCGCGCCGCCGCGCCGCCGCGCCGCGCCTCCCGCGCTTGCTACCGCCCAACGTCCGACAGCCTGCGCGGAGCAGCCCCCAACCTGCGCCGCAACCACCCGCGCCATTCAAACCACCGAGGATGGGGCTACACACACCGACACCACGGTCGCCAACCAGTCGCCGCGGCGGCGCCGCAAACCACGGCCAAACTGCAGCCACCGCGCGCCACAGCCTGGGTCGGCCCGCCGAGAATCGCCGCCCCCGCCCAAATGCCGCCCCCACAGCCCCAGCCGACGACCCGCCACAATGGCCAAACCTTCGTCAAAACTCCCACACCGTCGCCGCGGCAGCCCGGCCACCGCGGCCGGCGCCACAGCCACACGAGCCGAGTCGTGCGGCGATGACGGCCGTGCACAAACGCACCTCCGCCGCCCCATCGCCTTCCGCCGTTTTCCCGATCGGCCCGCAGCCGTCGGGCCACGGCCGCGGGCCGTCCTCCTCCTCTCGCCTCGCCCGCCAACACCCACAGCCCTTCCAACACATTTTTTTTTTCTTTTTTCTTTTTTTTTTCTACTTTTTTACGATCGCCGCCTGCGCAACATGGCACCGGCCGACGGAGCGCCAACCCCCCCGCCACAGGCGAAAACAAGACAACGATAAACAAACAAACAAAATAAATTACCAGCCAGCCCCAACTACAGACACACCGAATCTGCCCTCACAGCCGACCTTACACGCCTCAACGTCAAAACAAAGGTGGTTTCTTTCTTTCAACGGTTACCTTACCTTAGGTTACGTCAGGTTAGGCTAAGAAGGCGTCAGGGTTAGGTTAAGCGTTGACGTGACGTCACGTCTTAACGTAGGCGTTAAGCTAAGGTTGCGGTCACGTACGTTAGGTTAAGGCGACTTGGGGGTTGGCCTAAGGGCTTACGTTAGGTTACGTTAGTTTAGGTGGCTGCGTTAACGGCTTAAAGAAGTTTAGGAGGTTAAGGCGTCGAGGCGGCCGCACCCCCTTAGCTGCTGCGGCTCGGCCACGCCACGCCACGCCACGCCACGCTTTGGGGTTTCATAAGGTCGCGCGGCGGGTCGTCGGCACGCCGCAAAGGACAAAACTGCAAGACGACGTCGAAAAACAAACAACAGGTAAAAAATAAATAAGTAAAAATAAACGACGCCGACAGGCGGGGATCAGCAGAACGAGCAGATTCCGGAGAGCGAACGAGACACACACGCACGCACGCACACACACACACACACACACAAACCCCCCCGAGCCGAGAGAGCACAGCACCACCACGTGTCGGCCTCCGCTCACCCGACTCGGCTGGGCTGGGCTGGGCTGGGCTGGGCTGGGCTGGGCTGGGCTGGGCTGGCGGCCGGGCCGGATGCACGTGCACGTACACGTACGGCTACAGCCACTACCCGTACACAGCCGCTCTTCACGCAACACCAGCCAAATGGCGCGCCCGCGGCTCGTCGCGGTCGCAACGCCACGCCGGCACACTTTCGGCACCACCGTCTTCGCGCGCACCGCAAACAAAAACGCAGCCGACACACACAGAAAAAAAAAAAAAACAACACAGAGCGCGAGAGACGGGCGGCGGCGCACCTTTCGCCAGCCGGCAGGCAATCGACTCGCCCAGTACGACAAACGTGCACGCCACCCCACCCACCAACCAACCAGTCGTCGTCGTCGTCGTCCCGAAATCAAACAAACTCTCAAAAGGCACAGCCCCTGCTGCCAACGGACGCAGGCGCCACGCAGCTCCCTTCCCGCCACACTCGATTCGCAGCGCAACTCACCCGGCACACCGTCAAACGACGGGCTGGGCTCGCCGCATCGCCGCAACCTACACACCTTCCCCGCCACGACGCACAGCCCCACCAGACGCCCGTGCCGCAACGACACTACCGCACTACTCCTCTCGCCCTTGCCATACACGACACAACACGCCAAAAAATGAAAATCCAAATACAAACAAAAACACCGCCCCCACGACCCAAACACATGCACGGCGCGCCAACACACGCGAGGCAAGGCACGCAGCAAACGGCGTCCCCTCCGCGTCGCGCCATCAACCTACACACACAAGGCAACACCAACAACAAACAGCCAGCCAGCCAGCCAGCCAGCCAGCCCCACTCTCACGCCGCAAAAACAGAAAACACACCGAAACCGCCAAACGCCGCACATTCGCGCTTCGCACTCACCACACACCTCTCGGCATCCGTTTCGCACACAACGACGCGACGCACAATACATCATCACGGGCTACGCACGCACACCGCGACCCACTTTTTTACGACGCCCTCGCCAGAGCACACGTGCCCACGCCCACACACAGTCGACACAACGACGCAGCGCGCAGCAGACGCGGCCGCAACACATACCTCCCCGACGACGCGCCAACACCGCCAGCCACTGCTCACTCGCCCAAGCAACCCGTGCACACAACTGCCACACGCGTCCACCACGCCGCCGCCAACCACCCGCCCGCCAGGGGGCGCTCACGTCCGCGACAACAGCGCGGCACCGCCGGACCGGGCCGAACCGAGCCGAGCCGCCGCCTCCTCTCCACTCGGCACGCCACGTCCTGCTTGCAAAACACATGGCTCGTCCCTCTGTACACACAACGCGCCTGCCTGCGGTCGCCGCCGGCATCTATCTACCTGCGCATCGGAGCCAGGCCGGCAAGCCCACACTTAAATAATGCACTTCACCAGCCAAACAAACCCACTCTTCCTTTCTTTGCACAGCGCATGCAACAGCAGCCCCAGGAGCCGGGCCCGCCGCCAGCGTCTCCTCCTCCTCTGGGCACAGCCAGCCAGCCGTTCCCACCGCCCCGCCCCTGCTCTGCAGAACAAGAAAAAACGAAAAAGTACCAACACACGCACCCAAAGCGTAAGCCAGACAAGACCAGCCTCTCCAAGGCCACACACACGCAAAAAAACAAAAAAAAACAAAAACACTACAACAAAATAAAATAAAATGAAAAAGAAAAAGCAAGCTGTCGCCTCGCCCCCGCCCGTCCCCCCACCCCACCACATTCGCCCCCTCCGCTTGTTTTCCTTTCTACAATTTCCCTCTTTTCCACCCAATATCCCGCCGCGGTTTACGGGCACCGGCCGATTTTGCGCCCGCCCACATGTGTGCCTACTCCCCACCACCATTCCCTCCGCAGCCCGCAGCCCGCAGCCCGCAGCCCGCAGCCCGCTTTTCCCCCCTCCCTGCCCACACCACACCACACCACACCACACCACACCACACCACACCACACCACACCGACGGTGCTGACGTCGACACGCACCCAAGACAGGGGCCACGACCGTCTTTTTTCCTGGGCCCATCCCCGCACCGCACCTCCTTCCAATCATCAACGCTGTGGCGCCTGTGTCCGCGCGAGACGCGTGCGCGCCGCCTCTCTCAACATCCGTCCGCCGGCCGGCCCGTTTTTCGGCCCCCAGGCCATCCGTCAACCACCACTGCCCCTGCCCGCCCCGCACCACACCACACACCGCTGCTTGCCCCGGCCGTTGCCACCAAAGGCGCCAACCGCAGCCCGCGCGCGCCAGAAAGAGATGGCAAAACTACAGGGACCCAGCCGACCGACGAAAATCAGAGCAATTGGCCGGGAGGATCAAAAAGAGAGCTCCGAAAACCACCGTAGCGAGGCGTGGGAGGAAACGTTACGAGAAGCAGGAAGGGACCAGGAAAAATTCTGGAAATTTCTTAAAACTCGTAAACTAGACACGAAACATCTACATCTACATGGGGAAGGAACGACCCCACAGACCGAGCTGAAGCACTGGCGGATTCACTAGAAAGGCAATTCCAAGCACCAGAAGCGGTAGATGACGAAACTGATGACCACCAGGAAATGGTACTCAGAAGGGTAAAACCGCATCCTAAGTGCCCCGATCAGAACATCTTTCACAATCCAATAAACGCAGAAACCCCGTATCTTATCACATCACAAACATACACACATCCTAAGAAGGCATCAGGCCCAGATTCCATCAAACCGCAACTACTACATCACCTACCTCCAGCAACTATCAATTATCTATCTAACATCAATATATAATGCTTGCTTCAGACTAAACTACTTGGAAACAGGCCCGAGTCATCACATTACCAAAGCCAAACAAGGACTTATTATTTCCGCAAAACTATAGGCCAACTTCCTTGGAAAGGTTCTCGGAAAGCTCATTCAAACTGAACTGAAGAAATTCAATTCTTAAAGGATAACAACATAATCATCCCACAACAATTCCGATTCCGCGAAGAACACAGCACCACCCACCAGGTGACCAGACTAGTCGAGCACATATGTCAGGCCAGAAACATTAGACACAGTACTGGAGCAGTCCTGCTTGACATTGGAAAAGCATTCGGATAACGCCTTATCTACAAGCTCCACCAGTACAACTGCCCCATCCACATTATTGCTTCTTTTCTCCGCAACAGAGCATTCTATGTCCATGTACCAGGAGCGGCAAGTAACACTAGATCCATAGAGGCTGGAGTCCCGCAAGGCTCAGTGCTGGGGCCCATTCTCTACTCAATATACACAAACAAACAGCTGGGAGGACACTTGTCACTATTTGCAGACGACACTGCAGTCTACCGCAGCAGTTCTAACCTGCAATATAGAGTCACAAAAATAGAGCAACACCTACAATCCATCCAGAAATGGGCTAACCAAAAACACAATAAACGCGGAGAAAACCCAAGCAATACAATACGATTCACATTCAAAAAGAATACCTCCTAACCTGCATATACGCCTCAGAAATAACAATCTTCCATGGTCAGGCACAATAAAGTATCTAGGCATCAAGCTGGACAAGAGGTTGACATTTAGAGACCATGTTACACACGTTTGTAACAAGGCTGCAGCAGCAATATTCAGACTGTACCCAATCATCAAAGGAAACAGAATAAATATGCGCGCCAAAAAGAAAATCTTCAAAACCGTCATAGGAACCAGCCATCACTTACGGCTCTGAAAAATCTCGTCAATGGCCGCAGACACCAAACATAACAAGAGTAAAAAAGGGTGCAGAACAAATACTTCAGAATTACTGCTGATGCCGGCCGGTACCAGACAAACCGAGACATATACACAAACCATAACATACTCAATCAAAATCCCGGAAATCATCCAAAGAAAAATCCATAAAGTTTTTTTTTTTTTTTTTTTTTGTTTTTTTTCCACCAAACCACGGATTCGAACCACCCACTCATCAGAAATCTGGGACCAAAATCCACCCGACCCAAGAACGACATTTCCCATCACGACAAAACACCACAAACTACAACATACCATGATAAACAAAAATAAAATACAAACACCATAACACTCACTCAAACAAACAAACATCTACACACACCCAAGAGACCCTATCATCCCATCATTTTGTTACCCAACATAATCAGACAGAAGGCAGGGATCAAGGACAGATCCGGTCCTTCGAGTACAGGGGGTAAAAAATACCCATCAGACCAGCTCTCTCTCTCTCTCTCCTCCTCGCTTCTCCGTGCCGACGCTGCCCCGCACACGCGTTCGCGTTCGCGTTCGCGCTCGCGTTCGGCCGACACCACACGACAGGTCTTTGGGGCCCCGCCACTGCGCACACGCACGCCTCCTCCTCTTCCTTAGTTCTTTTTCGCTTTTCTTTTCTCCCCCGCCCCCCGCTCTCACCGCCACATCATCCCGCAACCCTTGGGGCATGTTTCCCAACATCAACGCGCCCCAATTCCACTCTCTGCCCGTGCCGCACTCTCCACTTTGCTTCTCCCCGTCCCCTACACACACGACTACCGAAACCCCGGTTGACACACCTTCTCGTAGGACAGGGGTGCGTGCGTGCGTGCGTGCGTTGTCTTGACGGTGACAGCAACAGCAACGGATCCGTCCATCCCATTCCCCCCCACTCGGTAAAGAACCATGTTCAACCCACACTACACAACAAGGGGGGCACACACGAACGCGAAAGAAAGGGCAGGGCAGGGGCAACTATCTCGTACACATTCTTCCTCAGAACCCACATATCGCATCAACGAACGGCAGGCCAATTGCGGACTCAGCCGTGTCAGGCAAATCCAACCCAACCAACACCTCCCACGGAAACCCTGACACTGATCCAGCAGTACGTCCACATACATCGCCACACCAAATACGGGTGACGAGTGAGCAACAAATGGAACAATACACAACAAGGGCTGACCTAATAAAAACTGCACGTCACGTCATACCTTCCAGACAGACGCAGTTCCGACGGGACGGCGGAACCGTATACGTACCTTTCAGCCACAACAACCGACCGACTGGACACGCCCGCGTCTCCAGCCAGCCAACCACCAGGGCCACACAGCCCGCAAGTTTCAGCGTCAACACTTCTTAACGTACGTTGCAAACTTTTCAAAACATTGCCACACACACACACACACACACACACACACACACCACGAAAAGCGTCAACCTCTCTCACACTGGATACACTCAACACTTTTTGTCGGCGGAGCTTGAGGGCCAACGGTTGACACACCCCCACCGGCCACACAGGTTTCCCTTTGAAAATTGCAGTGACGGAGGAGACGCGGCATTACGAGAGGGTTGTTTCCGAGAGCGCGAGCTGGACGGAGCTGCGGCGCCGCCGCCGCCGCCGCCGCCGCCGCCGAGGGGTAATGAACGCACGCGATGCCGCATGACAGCCCATCACCCAAAGTTTCACCCACAACTGCACAGGTCGCACCCCCTTTTCGCGCCATACTAGTGTCGATCGTCAATTACAGCTGACGGTGTTCGCATTTGCCACTTGACGAGAGGGGGGGGGGGGGGGGAAAAGAAAACAAACATCTGACACGCCATGTGTTTCTCTCTCTCTCTGTTACATCTAGGTCATTCGGCAGCCACTGTAAAAAAAAAAAAAAAAAAAAAAAAAAAAAAAAATATTTTTACGACATGGTTGGGTAAGTGATTTAAAGACAACAATTGTGGGTCACACACCATAGACCATTTCGATAGTGTTCTTGTTCTTCTCTTTTTCCTTTTTTTATCGCTCAATTGAAATCAAACCTGGGGATGATGCAATGCTGCGATATGGCACAACCGTCGTCCATTGTACACAACTCGGGAACAAAAAGAAACCAATTCAGGGAACGTTCGTTCCTTCACAACGTTTCTTTCAACGCACTTGGTCTTTACCATCCTGTATATTCAACACACATTTCCTTTCATCAAACTAGGGCATTTCCATAACAGTATTTGCAATACTGCTTCTTCGACGTCATTTCACCATCTTAACTAGAGACAAACAAACAAGAAAATAGCAAAACAGCCTTGAGAACCCCGTCCACCAAATTTCAGTTAGCACGGCATCCAAGATTCTTTTCCGGGGAGTGCAGTGCAGCTGACGCTGCTCAGACCATATACCGTCGCCAGTCTCACTCAACTCTTGCGCATTCCATTCTACGCTACGTGACTATGCAAAAATGAATGAATCAAACCCGCCCAGAGAGCGTCTTGTGCGAGGGGACACACGATATAGAGAACAACAAAACACACAGGGGACACCACCACAGTTGGAGAGAACGTTTCCACCACGGCAGCCGCGCCGTTACGCGCTTTTTTTTTTTCCTCCCCCCCACTGCACACCTCCGACACCACGGGAACGTTCACCGTCCCGTTGCCCTACACTGGCGTTTCTTTTCAACCCCCCACCCTATTCCTCGCTCCCCGGACATTCGACCGATCACAAAGTGCAACCTCTCGTTACCGTCGGGTGCCCCTCTTCATCCCCGGGGCGCCAACAACAAAACAAAAACACCACCGACGCCGTCGTCTCGCGTCACCTCACTCAACTGAGCGGAAAATACACGTACATCCAGAATGACGACACCGCCTCCAGACGTCAGACGTCAGGTCGAAAGAGGGCACCGTACGTCGTGGCGCGTGGTCTCCTAACTCACCTCGCGCGTACAAATACAATGCAATGCGTGTCTCCTCACGTTCACACACACCTCCACGCTCCACTTTTACGTCGCCCAACCAACCAACTACTAACTTAACCCACCCGCTCGGCGTAGAAGCAGCTGTAGGCGGCAACGTGTTTCTCACCCTCGCCACCAACGGTGTGACATCCGACAATCGCGGTTTGCTTTCCGTTCCACACCTCCGGCCATACCATACAAAGGGGACAAAAAAAAAAAAAAAAATATATATATCAAACAAGCCAACTCCAGCGATCCGCCCCCCTAACACCAACACGTCTCGAAACACCCACGCCCACGACCCGGCTGTGGCCTAAAGTGCGTATCCCAACGTCACACCAAAACCAAAGGCGCCGGCGCCGCACCACACCACACCACAAGCTACAGCTACAGCTGTGCCGCCCGTCCACCCGCTCACAACAACAACAACAACAACAACAACAATTCCGCCCTTCCCGCAAAGGCATTTTGGTGGCCCTGAAAAGGGCCGTTTTTTCTTTTCTTCGCCGCGCCGCGGACGAGCCTCCTATTTCCAAGAGCCACCTCCTTACTTGGAGCTCGTGTACTTGGTCACCGCCTTCGTGCCCTCGCTCACCGCGTGCTTGGCCAGCTCGCCAGGCAGCAAGAGCCGCACAGCGGTCTGGATCTCGCGGGACGTGATGGTCGAGCGCTTGTTGTAGTGCGCCAGGCGAGAAGCCTCGGCCGCAATGCGCTCGAAAATGTCGTTCACGAAGCTGTTCATGATGCTCATCGCCTTCGAAGAGATGCCCGTGTCAGGGTGCACCTGCTTCAGCACCTTGTAGATGTAGATGGCATAGCTCTCCTTCCTCTTGCGCTTCTTCTTCTTGTCGCCCTTCGAAATGTTCTTCTGCGCCTTGCCAGCCTTCTTGGCGGCTTTCCCGCTAGTCTTGGGCGGCATCACGAACAAACAGGCAGGCAGGCAGGCAGGCAGGCAGGCACGCGCAGTCAGTCAGTCAGTCAGGCGCTCCGCTCCAGTCAGCGTCTCCCCACACAGTGGCACCCGCCGCACGCCGCCGCCGCACCTTTACCAGCTCGCCCTGCTGCGGCCGCCGACCAATGGGGCGCGCGCGCAACCGGCCGCCGCACCCGAGCCCATAAAGGACCCCCACCCCGCCGGCGCCGGCACGCACTCCGCTGCTCGACTCGCTGCGGCTCGCACCGTTTGGGGCGTTGTGCTTTTTCTTTCTCGCTTCTTTCCAAACTAGCCCATCGCCATGTCCGGACGCGGAAAGGGAGGCAAAGTCAAGGGCAAGTCAAAGTCCCGCTCAAGCAGGGCTGGGCTCCAGTTCCCGGTCGGCAGAATCCACCGCCTCCTGCGCAAGGGAAACTACGCCGAGCGCGTCGGCGCCGGGGCGCCCGTCTACCTCGCCGCCGTCATGGAGTACCTCGCGGCTGAGGTGCTCGAGCTGGCCGGAAACGCGGCCCGCGACAACAAGAAGACGCGCATCATCCCGCGCCACCTGCAGCTCGCCATACGCAACGACGAGGAGCTCAACAAGCTCTTGTCGGGCGTCACCATCGCACAGGGAGGTGTCCTGCCCAACATCCAGGCCGTCCTGCTGCCAAAGAAGACCGAGAAGAAGGCCTAAAAGAGAGACAGCGCAATCGGCAACCGCCGCGTGCTCCCTTGGCACGCAGCGCGCCATTTGCCGCCTCGGCTCAAAAAACAAAACACAATCGGCCCTTTTCAGGGCCACCACACAAACCTACGTCCAAAGCAGAATTCCAGTCGTTCGTCGCACCACTTTTCTCTCTCTCTCTCTCTCTCTCTCTCTCTCTCTCTCTCTCTGTGTACGGTTTTTTTTTCCTTCTTACACACACAGGCGCCGCCATCTTGTACACACGTACTTGGCCACCTCCTCCACTCAACTCCACGCACGCACAGTCTCGCGACCATTAACCAGCACACGTGGCGCACAACAACACACCTCAAAAATAACCCCTCGGCGCTCAGCCGCGCCGCAACACACAGCCCATCCACCGACAAGAAGCATACAAGCAAAGAGGGAGGGGAAGGAAGGAAGGAAGGAGCTCACACAACGCAAGGGCACGCTTCCTTCCCTCCCAACCGCACCGCACACCACGTCAAAAAAAACTCCAAACAAAACTAAAAGGCCAAGTAGACTAAAAAGGAAAAGAAAAACCAGCAACACAGACTCTTTCGCACTTTTCAACTTCCGAACACTGTGGTGGCCCTGAAAAGGGCCGTTTTTCAATCTATCTCTCTTTCCTTCCTTCGGTCTCACACCGCCTAACCGCCGAAACCGTACAGGGTGCGCCCCTGCCTCTTCAGGGCGTACACCACGTCCATGGCCGTCACAGTCTTGCGCTTGGCGTGCTCAGTGTACGTCACCGCGTCGCGGATCACGTTCTCCAGGAACACCTTCAGCACTCCGCGCGTCTCCTCGTAGATCAGACCAGAGATGCGCTTCACGCCGCCCCTGCGCGCCAGGCGGCGGATCGCGGGCTTCGTGATGCCCTGGATGTTGTCGCGCAACACCTTGCGGTGCCGCTTGGCGCCACCCTTGCCGAGCCCCTTTCCTCCCTTGCCGCGGCCTGTCATTCTTCTTCTTCAAGCGTCTCAACCACAATAATATAAAAAACAGAAAGCAAGGCAAGCTCCTCACCCGGCGCTAGCGAGTCGGCTACGGTTGTGGCGCCCAGCGCGCGCGCCGCCCCCCTATATAGACTCTGGGGCCCCGCGGCCCGCCCTCCCCTCCCCCCACCACCGCGCACCGAGGGCATATAAGCGCAGCACCCGGGGCGCGCGGGCCCGTTGTCAAGGCAGCACCGGACGCCGTCGCGCACGCATATCCTCCACGCCGCATCCGCATCCGCATCCGCAGTAGCCATAACACGCGATCTAGTGT